>NW_021620638.1:2246283-2247740 GCF_004785775.1 Grammomys surdaster | reverse complement strand
ACACACACACACACACACACACACACACACACACACACACACACACAGAGGCCCTGATAGTGATTTCCATTCTTCTCCATGGGACTATAGTACCGTATCCTGTACTACACATCAAACAACCCCTTATCCTCTAACAGCCTTTTTAGATAGATACAATTTTGGGCCACAGTTCACAGATTGGAGAATTGATTTCCCTACAAGATTGTTTTTTTGAAGAAGCATTCATAATTTAAAGCCAGATTTCTCTGATCTCCACTGTGTGTGGGAGGGGGTCACAGAAAGACAGAGTGTGTGTGCACATTGATGTACCCCATATCCTATCTTTTAGTGATAGCCAATCAAAAAACCCACAAACCATAAAAAAATCCATTGCTTCCTTAAAATAGAGATGATTTCCTTAAAGACTTGTGAGTTTATCTGTTTATTCCTCGTGATTACTCTATGCTACTGGCTTTTCATTCTTACTCTCCCATCCTCCCACTATCTATTTTAGAATAACTATAATTGTGCCACTTGCTGTAACCAGAACAGCCACACACTGCTTTCCACTGAACATTTGGTTTTCATTTAAAACTGCTCTTTCAGAGTTAGCAATAATAATGTGGACTGTGAGCCTCAGGCATAGTAGACTCTTTCGTAGTGATGCTGGGTGGATGTGAGTAGCATCCTGAGACTCAAGTTCATCCAGAGACTGAATCACTTGCAGACAGTTCTTGTAATCTGGATAATTTCTTATATAAAAAGGAGGTTATGCAGCATCTTTGTTCCATGACATTTTGTCAACACAAAAGTCTTATGCAGGTAACCACATAATTTGTTGGGAGAACCCTGAACATGTTGCAAATTTCACAGAATTCTGGCTACTTTGCCTGGTTTTTCTGAGATATATCAGCTTCTCTTTTGGATTAACAAAATTTGTATATGTTTATAAAATCTTATGTAATGTCTGAATCCATACATATATTGAGTATTCTTTAAATCAGGCTAAGCATTATTTTTTTTCTAAAACATCTTCCATTCATTATACCTATGCCTTAAGGACATTCAAAATCTTTTTTACTGCCTTTTGAAATACACATCATATTATTATTTAATGTTTTAGTCCCACACTAAAATTTATGCATCTTTAAGATAATTCATAAAATTAAGTGATTTCAGATTTACAGTCAAAGTTACAAACAGAATGGTTGACATCTGAATGAAGTAATGGTGGAAATCACTGGTGTAGTATTTTCCAGGTAGTGGATTATGCATTATCTGAGGTACACATCACAAAGGAACAGTGGGATGAAGAGAATCTGTGTTCTGTACAGGGAAAGCTGTGGCAAGGAGTACTATGGGATCTCCTAAAGTCCCAGTGGGAATGGCAGGATCTTACCTACAGCTGGTTTGTGTCAACATCTCTACTCTTAGTATAGTATAGTATAGTATAGTATAGTATAGTATAGTATAGTATA
>NW_021620638.1:2059116-2246273 GCF_004785775.1 Grammomys surdaster | reverse complement strand
TAGTATAGTATAGTATAGTATAGTATAGTATAGTATAGTATAGTATAGTATAGTATAGTATAGGTTTGTAGGATGGAAACAATCTATTCTTTAAGCAAACCTCCTTTCACTATTGTGCTCAAAATGGATTAAGGAAGTGATCTCTTTATTTATATTTTTAACTTAAAATGTGGGGTTTTCAACAATCAACTACAGTTTCTGTGAAACCAAGGAGAGTTCCGCATGAAAAAGCAACAAGAATATACAGGTTTAAGATGATGAACTATCTCCACATCCTCACACAATTGATAGCACATGCTGGTAAGGATGTGAAAAAGGAGGAACACGAACACTCTTCCATTGCTGGTGGAATTACAAACTTGTACAACTGCTCTGGAAATCAATCTGGTAGTTTGTCAGAAAATTAGAAATAGATAATTTTACCTAAAGATCCAACTATTGGGCATATACCCCAAAGATGCTCTCCAATATCACAAGTACACATTGCTCCACTATGTTCATAGAAGCCTTATCTATAATAGAAACCGGAAGCAACCCAGATGTCCCTCAGTAGAATGATGGATACAGAGAATGTGGTTCATTTACACAATGAAATACTATACACCTATTAAAAACAAGGAACTCATTAATTTTGCAGGTGTAGCAGAGAGAAGGAGGGACCTGAGTGGCAGAGGGGAATGGAAGGGAAATGGGGAGGCTGGATCAGAGGTGGGGAGAGACAGGAGAGAGGCCCAAAAGGCCAGGAGAATGAATGGAAATATGCAGATGCAGGGGGAGGAGGGGAGAGTCTCTAGAAAGTCTCAGAGACTTGAGATTGAGGTGGCTCCCAGGAATCAAGGCAGGTGACCTTAGCCAAGAGGCCTGGCAGTGACGACATGGAACCTGAAGAGGCCACCTCCTGTAGCCAGTAGTATCCTCAGAGGAGATCAGGACACCAACCCACCCACAAGACTTTCAACCCAAAATGTATCCTATCAAAAAGAAATATGAATACAAAGATGGAGCAGAGACTGATGGAATGGCCAACCAAAAACTGGCCCAACTTGAGACCCATCCCAAGGTCAAGCACCAATCCTGACATTATTAATGATACTCTGTTATGCTTCCCAACAGGAGTCTATCATGGCTGTCCTCTGAGAGGCTCTACCTAGCTAGCAGCTGACAGATCCAGATACCCAAAACCAAACACTGGACAGAGCTTGGGGACCCTTATGGAAGAGTTGGGGGAAGGATCAAAGACCTTGAAGGGGATAGGAACCTCCCTGTAAGACCAACAAAGGCAACTAATCTAGATGTCTAGGACCTCTTAGAGAATGAGCCACCAACCAAAGGGCATACACAGGCCACATACATGGCACATATGTAGCAGATGTACAGTTCAGTCTCCATGTGGGTCCACAACATCTAGAGCAGAGACTCTCCCCTAAAGCTATAGCCTGACTATAGTATCCATTCCCCAACAGCACTGCCTTGTCTGGGCTCCAAGGGAGAGGATATGTCTTAGTCCTGCAAAGACTTGATGCACCAGGGTGGGGGAATAGCTAGGGAGGTCCCACATTCTCAGAGGAGAAAGGAGGTAAGGGGAGATAGTCTGTGAAGAAGAACTGAGAGGATGGCAGTATTTGGACTATAAATACATACAGGAATACATACATACATACATACATACATACATACATATATACATAAAACATACATATATACATACATAAAAACACACACAGAAAAATTTCCTAATAATAAAAAAGATGAAATTGTATTTAGATCTACTTCCTGATGCTCTTGAACTGACTAGACCTCTCCAGTACCTGTTCCTAGCCTCTAAACAGAACCATGGCTATGTCTGCACTAGGAAACAGATGCCATAACTGGGAACTATCAATTGGCACAAGTATTGTATGGCTGATATCATTGGTCAATAACACCAGGCCATGTCTCTTGTAGTGTAAAACCTCTTAGCACCCTCCTGTTGGAGTTCACATGGGCAGCCTAGAGCTTCCGTAGTGAGTGCTGGGGGCAGAGAGATGGAAAGCCTCTGCTGTAGCTCAAAGCAGTTTTACTTTCTCAAGCTTCATTTGGTTATCAGCTTTGTCTATGTGGTTGCTTCCTGGAAAATGGTTAAAGTCAAACCTCCTCTGTTTGGGGCAGCACAAAATGTGGCTAAGGCGTTAGAAGACAACATAGGAGCAGTTAAACCACAGCCAGCTTTTGCTCACTTTCAAAAGATCATGGCTATTAGAAAAAAAAAACAAACTTCCTGTACTGGAAGTGATCCTGAAACAGCCTCTGTGCTGATGGAGGCAGAGCTTGCTATAATTGCTGGTCACCATCCTCAGCTGAGGGGACTGGAATCTGCTTTCTAGAACTGTGTAGACACTGGATCCAAAGGAGATATGTATCCCCAATATCATTTTTATTGGATATTTTATTTTTTACAATACATATATCATCCCATTTTCCCTCCCTAGAAGCCCCTATCCCATCTCCATCCTCCTTTATGCTTTTATACCATTTGGTTGAGGGCCTAGCAACACAATAGATGCAAATAGTCAAGGAAAAAAACAATACAATAAACACAAATAGTAAAAGAACAAGCAAAGCATTAAACCCAATTATGTGAACACTCCTATAATCACTGTTTCTAGGGGCTTATCAGGATGACCAAAGTATCTGAGCCTACTTCCCTGTCTTAGCCCAAGGTCATTTTCATGACTGAAGACTACTTCCTTGTTCTAGCCTAAAATTTAGATTTCTGTCTGAAACTACGTCTTTGTTCTAGCCTAATATTTAGGTTTCTCCCTGAGATTACTTCTTTGTTGTAGCCTAAGATTTAGATTCCTACTTAAAATTACTTCTTTGTTCTAGCCTAATGTCAGATTCCTGCCTGAAGCCTATTTCCTTGTCCTTGGCCAATGTCATATTCCTGCCAAGCAGCCCATTTCCTTGTCCTTGGCCCATGTCAGATTCTTGCCAAGCAGCCCCAAAGGCTCTCTACTTCTCCCTCTTTTTTATTTCACTAACAAGACTGAGTCTGTCTTAGGATGTTCTGACAAGAATGCCTTCCTTACCTGTCATAGAATATGCATTATCCAAAGCAATGCACTTATGTCTTAGGTTGATAAGCTTCAGTGTAGAATATTACCCGTCCTTGACTTGCCAACCTGTTAATTTAATAACTCTGTCTGGGGGTCCATTTTCAAGTTCAAGTCATGCATTTGGCTGCCAACATGTTGATGTTGTTGAAAAAAAGCTTTAACACAATGGGCAGGAATAAAAGTATTCCCAGAACAAAATGGGCTAGCATGATCAAGCTATATATGCCGTTATTGAAACTGAGCCAAAATAGAAATACTGACCTCAGGCCATGGGTAATTTTATCTGCAGTATCTACTGCATCAATGCTCAGCAGAGCAGCATCCTTGAAATCCATAAGCTCCCTATGTATCCTTATAACAGCTCTAATTACATTAATTGCTAGCACCCCTGCTTCTGCAATTGCTGTGACACAAGAAGTTACAACAACTACTTTTGTTAATCATTTAGCAAAAAATGTTACTAATGTGTCGAATATACTAGAGGATTTACATAGGCATTTGGAAGAAAGGATTGATGCTCTTTATCCTATTCAAATTACTAGAAGGAGGTTCAGAATTTAAGGATAAGGAGCAATCTTGAGTGTCATGCCAAATACCATTGGATTCATGTTAGTTCTACAATTTACAGTGATAGTCATTATAATTAGGAAAAAGTTTAATGACACATGCAGTGTATTTGGCATAATTCTAACACCCAAATATCATTTTAAGATTCCAACAAAAGTCTTTTCTCTAGCACTTGATATAAGTGTACAAGTAGCTTTTTGCTTCAATTTCTAAGTGGATAAAAAAGGAACAAGGCTGTGTCCTGTAAAAAAGTAGCATAAGAAAATGAAGATGTGGGCAAGAACAATGTGTTATAAGAAATCACAGAAACAGATAACCAAGGATAACTGTGCTGTGTGTCATTCACTGAATAGCATCCACCCCAGGAGGAAAATGGTAGCAGAGTCCTTGGAGAAAGACTTATTTGAAAATATTAACAGGAAATATCAGGTATACAACAGACTTGAATTAGAAAAATTAATATTCAGAAATATGAACACAGAGAGAAAATATCTCCAGCCTTTGTTGCACAGGCTGAGTACAAAGTAGGTAGTGGGCTCTTGGCCTCATTTGTCCAGTTACAGGATAACCATTAGTATAAATGGAACATTTGAGTCAGTCTTTCAGAGTCTGATGTCATGGGGCATTTGAATTAGATACTCTGATAATCTTGTCTGTAATTAGGGCTAACTTCTATACCAGGTTGGATGATTATTAAGAGAACTGGATTCATTTATTGGCTTTGTCCATAATTCTCAGGAGCAAGCTCTCAACTCAGCCTAAATTGATACAATGTCTTTCTTAATCCCAGCTGTTGGCTAAGAGTACAAGCAGCTCTATCACTGAGACAAGAAATTATCAGAGTTTGACCCATCTAATTCCTAAGGTCCTGTCCCAATAACAAACAGTGGGTAGAGTTCCCTTCACTATTTCTAAGCATAAGTAACCCTCTTGACTTTACCTCAATCTCCCTGCCAGCCTCCAATGGCACTGCTGAAGTAGGCGTACTCTCAGAACTGCATAGATGAAGGACTGGATCTGCAGAGAAACTGTTTCCACTCAGACCATCAGCATCACTCACTGCTATGTGCAGTTAATTGTCTTAGAACAACACAGCCAATGACAAGGGGACTCATGGTCTACTTCTCTGGAAGGCAGAAGGTGGATATCACCTTCGGAAAAATAGTTCATGATGTAAACTAGTTCCTCTTCATTCACACTACTATATACTCAGGAAATTGATAGCAATGCTTTCCTGGGACTTCTGATGTCCAAGTAACAATACCCAGAAAACAGCTGGACACATCATAGAAAGGCATTTTATACTCAAAAGAATATAAGAGGGAGATATTTTACATTATTCTCAATATCTCTTCATCCCCTTTTCATATTTCTAATATATTGGGCCAAATTAATTATAACAAAAGAAATACAACCAACCATTTGATATACTGAATTTATTACATTATAAAACTATATAAAGTGCACAGTCATGAATTTAAAAACATAAGAGTTGAAGAATGTTTTAAAAGAAGTAGCAGAGAAATTTGAGGCTCAAAACCAACAATTCAATTCCTTAAAAGGCATTTCACTTACCATGAATGTGTTACTTGAAAACATTAAGAAATCTTCTCAATCCATGGAAAGATTATCAGTTACTCATTATCAGGTCAAACTGAGTTTCACCAAACAGAAAAATAACCATGGTGTGACATGAGTACCAAAGATCAGGATTATTAACGGAGGTGTGGCAAACATGCAGGAGGTATCACCATGAAGATGAATAGAAATAATGACAATAAAAACTGTATTTCTTAGGCAACAGAAAGATGTTTCAATGGGTCAGTAAAGCAGGACTCTGACCATGATGCTTGGCTGTATATGTTCCAACTCTTCATGCTGAGTCCAAGGAAACATTATCCAAAGTTGATGGAGAAGATAAATAGAGCTAGACAAACTGTAGCAGATGGCCAAGCTCTTCTCCTGTACTTCCTGTAGTACCACTCAGGGAGCACCTGATGGTAGTTAAGGAGGTTTCAGATCCTGAAGTTGGCATGATTTTTCTGATGTAGATACTACCATCCCTTCAAATCATTTGCAACTGAGCTTCAAAGACTGAAGCATGAAGATTATATACAAATTACTAGTATCAATGGAGTGAATTAAAGTCACATATAATTATCAATAAAATTTAATTTGCCTATAGCTTATGACATTACAATGATCTAGAGAGAAGTTGAGTAAAAGACAAAGAAGGTTAGTTTTCTCTGTATCTTCGTGAAAATTCATAGCATGTTCCTACAACTATACTCAAGTAGAAAATGTGGCCCATTTATGAGAAATGTGTAGCAGGGACAGCTGCAATTGATTGGATAAAACTTAATGAAATAATCATTGTGCCTAAAAATATGAGTACCTGTAGAGCTAGCATCCTGTCACTTTGTATGTACTCAAGGGAATAAAAACTCTGGATTTTGAGATTTCATGATGTCTGCAAGTGTCCTGAATAAGGAGAAATGAGTTGATCATTAGTAATACTTCATGGAGTTAGAGTATTCAAATGGAAACATTGTTAAATATTAAAAAAAAACCTCTGACAGCCCACTTTCATCACACTGTTTACTTGAAAGCAAATAAAAATGGTCAGTTAAATAGTTTTTATTAACACAATTTCTAATGCTGAAAGGATGGGTCTTAGAAAAATAACATCAATTTTGAGTACCCTAGTTTAATTGAACCAAACTTGAATTAAACTATTCCTCAAATTGAAATCTAGTATTTTTAGTTAGAATTTTTTTTAGACCCTTGTATCGATACTGGGAGTGTATGTTATATTTGGATTGTCTATGTTTTCCAATATTTTTCAAATGGATAATTGGAAAATAAGCACTTCTTTGAAAAAAGAACTGTTTTAAATTATAGATTATAAAGTTTTTGCTGCATTTAATTTTTTAATCTTGCTTTGAAAACTTGATTTCTAATAGTATCAACTTAGTCATATAAAAGTATATAGATAATGCTCTTAATTTTCACTAATAACACTTAATTCATAGGATTTGAATCAAGATACTTTCTTCTCCTACTATGACTTCCTTCCCTCCATCTCTCCTTTTACTTCTTCCTATCTTCCTTTTGTTATGACATGTAAGTAAAATACTATTTTATAATATAGTTTCAAATATATATATAGAGAGAGATGCTTCTGTCTTAATCAGGATAGGATTAGAGGTCAGGTTAACCACCCTGAGCCTCACTCAGTATTTCACTTGAATCTCTATTTTATAGTGGTAAAGCAAGAATTTTACAGTATGTGTTTTGATGTAGAGAGCCAATTTTCAAGAGAGAATTCATATAATAGTCAAGTATTTCCTTCTATATCTAAGCAGACAAGTTAATCTTATGCAAAAGTTTACATACACATTTTTCTCACTCTGATTTTTCACTGTATCCCATAGATAGTTCTACTTTAGTACTAATTTCATTCTTCCTCAGTGCTACAGCTTTTTCTCTTTGTAATGTAGTGTTTTAAATTTGTTCTTTGAGAATTCATTTAAATCATTGTCATCCCACATTCTCCTGTCCTCATTTTGTTTTCTATTACAGGCTAGGTCCAGTCAGTGCTGCCCAGATATTCATGGGTCTGTGGTATTGGTGAGTGAACAGGGACGGTATTCCTAAAGAAAGCAAACTCTCTGTCTCTTAGAAGCCATCAATTGTCAATAGCTCTTTAGGTACCCATGGGCATCATGTGTGCCTCCTCCATGAATGCGGGAATGTTAACTTACTTGGCCTTGTACATGTCTTTTGCAAGCAACCACATCTGCTGTGAATCCATGAGTTCTGTCATGTCCAAAAGACATTGCACCCCAGTTCTCCTGAACCTCTGCTTTTACAATCTTTCTTCTACTGCTTTCATGTTTCTAGAGCCTTGTGAGAGGATGTGTTGTCATTCAGATTTCCCATTTATAGCTGAGCACTCCAGAAGAACTTGTTCTCTGTTAGTGTCTTGCTTATAATTTCTTAGCATTTTCATTGTACATTCGTGAGATTTTTGTAGGTCATTTTATGCCAACTGTTGTGTCTTCTAATGTCTGTGTTTTAGTTTGACAGATAATACTGGCTCCGGTGACATAAAATTTTATAACAGAAACATTCTTGTATTTGAAATTGCATCTTTCCAATTTCATTTTGGCACGCCCAATGTACTAAGATTTAGATTAAATCATTATGATCCCATTTTGTGAATGTTAATGCTGAATATCCAGAATTCTGACTAAATCAACAAGTTATAGGCAATCAGTGGTATGGCCAAGGCTAATTTTACTGTCAGTGTACTGTATATGACTGTACAAAATCCAATGCATATGAACTGATTACTAGTTTGTAGTTCTGGCCCTTAGTTTTTCAGTTATATTAAATGTTCTTAAAAGTTTTTTATCAGTGCATATAATTTGCAATGTAAAACAAGGAAACAAAGCTTAAAGTACACAGGTTAGTGACAGTTTTTCATGAATTGTGAACACATAGAGAAATGAATTTGAATATGATTAATATAAAAATATAGCTACTATTATATGCTTATAGCCTCTTGATTCCAAATTTATTTATTATATGTATGTATGTATGTATGTATGTATGTAGTGGTGGGGAGTGTCATGTATATGTATAGGGAATATCTTGTTCTTTGAGACAAGGTCTTTTGGTTTGCCCATTGGTCTAGACTGAGTAGTCAGCAAACACAGGGGATTCACCCATCTGTTCCTCCCCAGTGTTGGGATTACAAGCATACGCTATCATACCTGTCTTTTTATGTGGATTCTATAGATCAAATCCAGATCCTTTTACTTCTATAGCCAGCACCCCTTTCCTGACTATGACATCTTCCCAGCTCCCTACCTGAGACAGCTTTGTCTGTAACTTACTATTTATACTAGGCTGGCTTTGAATTTGATTCTTGCTGCTTCTAAGTGCTGTAATTATGCATGTGGTGGTACATACCACATATTTATTTTTAAACTTTTGTTATACTTCACTCAATACTAATTTGAAAGATGTAAGCATCTAGTTTTGTTTGTTCCTTTGAGAAGTATTCACTGGAAACCTAGTCTCTCTCAGACATGAATGCAGTTGTGTATACTAACCACTTGTAATTTATACTTGGGCTAAATTAATGAGGAATCAGCCAAATTCCTACAAGAGCATGTGTGCCCATCCAGAAAAGCTCTGGGAAACTAAAGATGTAGTAACTTCTAGACTGAGTCCTGAATGTGAGGAGAAATTATTCGGAGAGGGCATTTAGGTAGGAAGAGCTGAAGGCAAGCAGCCAAGAGGAAAGAGAAAACAGGATGCAGACATCTGCACAGACATCTGGCCTGGAGTGCAGGAATATGGCAGGAGGAGCCTGGAGAGTACTGGAATGGGACAGAGGACAGTTTTAAGTGCTACTTAAACAGGAATCTATTGCAAACATAAGTTAAAGATGGAGTTTTGGGAAAATAGTGAGATGGCTCCCAGATTTAAAGAAAGGGCTGAATAGCAAGTCATTGGAGAAAGCAAACTACCAGGGCAACACCTGGTCTTTATAAAGTTCTAGAATTTTTCTGCAGGGCTTTTGTCCTTAGTTAACTTGCTCTGGTGGCAAAAGTCTTGTTCTCCACTTAGATATCCAGTGTTAGAGAAAAAGTCTGAGTAAGTTCGGTTAGACACAATTGGCCAAACCTAGACCAATCATGTAACCAGAGGATGGGATCAGACTCAGTATCTTTGTTGTCTCAGTGTCTAAGTGTCAGTGGTTGTTATATCATCAGGACAGAAAGATCTGTCACCTGAAACAGAGCACATAGAGTTGAGGCCCAGTCTAGAAGGCAGTGTGTCAAGCAGAGGATGTTGTGTCAAGTAGAAGACAGTGTGTTGAGGATTATGAAGGCATGAAGTAGGTGCAGTGATGGAGCTTCAGAGGCCAGCAAGCCTGTATTAATCTGAGCAAGAGATGGCAGGCCACCAACAATGCCTCCTTCAGGGAGGGAAGGAAGCACATTGATTCTGAGATACTTAAAAGGAATAAAGAAGACCTGGACTTTGGGAGGATTGGTTAGAAACTTTAAGGTGCCAAGTCTGAATTCTGTTTCTAGTTTGGACTAGATTATTAAGTAGATAGTGCCATCTCCAACAAAGGGCCACCTTTTAGGAGAGTCCTTTTATTCAGTCTCAAGATTGAATTGGAGTACATTTAACTTAAGAGCATTCAGATTAGAGCTACATTCTGAAGAGATTTATAATCCACATGATATCAAAAAAAGTGCAAATTTGATGCCCTTGTGGTGCACAATGATTAGCAGAGTGATTTTTTTCTTATTTTTATTTGCTTAAATACTCAAATTGATTTGTTCCATAAATAAATTAGGACTTTGTTTTTCAAACCTTTATATTGGGCACATTTGTAGAAATATGTGTTGGGCTTATTTACAAGCATACATAGAAACCTCTGCCCCTTCTATCTCTTATCCTGTGTTCTAGATTTCTTCTCAGTTAGTGATGGGAAATGATTAAATCTGAATGATAGTCATAGTAGATTTAAGTCCTTCTCCGTTACTAGTAATTCTGGATTACTAGTAGTTCTGGATGCTGAAGACCCTCTATGAATCTCAAGGTGTACAGAGGTCATCATGTGCCTCCTAGATGGGCCTTAGTTCTTTCTTCTCCAGGCAACCACAGAGGAAGCAGAGTTGAACAAAGCCAACAGGCAAGCCTACAGTTCAATCTATCTCTAAACTTGCCCTTCCATTAACCTTAGGTATTATTCTCTGTCCCTACAAGATGACCATCGAACTCTGACATGAAAAGGGTGATAAATCAGGGGCTTATTGTAGTGTTCAAATGGAATCATGATTGATAATTTGAACTAAAATTAAATTTGGGATGACACTGGACACAAGCTATAGACTTTAGGAAAGAAAGACTCTCAACTGAGAAAATGTCTCCATAAGATTGGCCTACAGGCAACTCTGTGTAGCATTTTTCAACTCACTATGGGCAGTGACAGCCCTGTGCTGGTGGTCCTGAATTAGAGTGAGTGAACTATAGGAAGAAAACCAATAAGCATTATTCTTCCATAAATACTACATTAGTTTCTACCTCCAACTTTCTGCCTTGAGATCCTGGTTTCTTCAGAGGATAAACGGTAATATAGTACTCTCACCTAAATAAACTTATTCCTCACTATGATGCTTTTGGTCATAACATTTTGTCACAGTGATAGAAAGAAAATGAATTTTGGTAGATGGATACATAGGTTGATAGGATGCATGCATGATACATATGTTTAGAATAGAATGTAGCATGTTCTGTACATTTACAAAATGCCAGATACTAGGCCAAATCACAAAGGACTCAACAGTCAACATAGTAACCACAGAACCTTTGTTTCCTGTGTAAGAAGATAAGGATATGGGATCATTGAGTTTGGGGTAGGGCTATTCCTCCTGGCATACCTGCAGCAGCCTCTTTTTCTCTAGACCCTCAGAACTGCTGTAAAAGAAATTGCAGAGACCGTTGTGTGACTGCTGCTAAGTTTGCAATTCCCACTTTCCTATTGGAAGTTTGCCAAGAGCCCTCAGGAGGGTAGTCCTATAAGGCAAACACAGCTTAACTAAAGGGACAAACCTTTAGCTCTGCTGCCCTAAGAATCCTGACTTCAAACATGCAGTGAGTTGCTGCTAATCAACTACATTGTATGGACCCTCCCTCTCTCTCCAAAGCCTCCAAGAGCAGAAAGCTGTTCCCTTAGGGCCTGAACTTTCTTTCGAAATCCCACTATGCACAAAATATAGGACATGGCTCTTTGGGAAACTGATGCAGTGATAAGCCATCTGTCCCCTAGGAACTGCCCTAGGGGCATGGCTTGAAGCCATGATGTTTGTCTTTGCTCTCTTTCCTCACTACCAGTTACAGAGTAATTACTCAATACAGCAGTGAGCTACCTGGCCAGACCTAGAGCTGTGTGGAGCATCATTTGGCACACAGACAGCTTGTCTACACCCTGCTGGAGACCATGCTTTTCCAGCCTCTAACTCCTCCTGAACTTTATGTGCAGGCTAGCCTTGGCCAGTTACAATTTGATTACTGATTCCAGTTAGGTCATCTTTGTTCACATTTAAGATCTATGTCTTTTCTCAAATATCTGAACTTTTTCTAATAAATCTCAGAGTTACCCCTTCAAAATTAGTTGTGATTTCTAGATCACTAGTATTCTGTATGTTTTTCTTTCCAACCCAGAACATTTGCTCTAAATTAGGGCACTTCCACAAACTACTCTTCAAAATCCACCCCTAAAGAGTTAGCTGCCTTTGGTTACTACTTCACTGATTCTGAACAGTCACCATCCTTGACTTTAGTTATCTTTGAGGGGAGGCAGGAGGGGTTCTGAGACATTTCAAGACAGTTCTCTCCAGTGCTCCCTGGGATCATATGCAGATGTCTGCAGACCACTGCAAGCTTATTTAACATAAGGCCTTAGGTACATGTGCACACAGCAGATGTTGTCTCTTGCCAAAATCCAAGGCCTATCACTGTGGTCCACTGCAGGGACATGTATGTCAGCTCATTCTCACCTCTACTACTTCACATCTCAGTTCCTGGACATCCTGCCCTAGACATTTTTCACAGTTTCTTGCCTTTCCCTCTCTGAGCCATGTCCCCAACCTTGGTCCTCTACAAAGTCTCTCTCCAATCATACAGATATCATCTGTCCACTTCCAGGCTTAGAATTCTTCTCTTGTTCTGCCATGTTTATAGGTGTCAAGTTTCCAGAACTTGGGCACTCTGAAGTGCACCCCCTCCTCCTGACTTTTCCATCTTCAGCTTCTCCCTACCCAGAATCCCATGTTTTGAATGTAGAGCATGTCTGACAGCTTTTCCTAGGTGAGTGTTGCATAACCCAGTCTTTCTGGCTAACTCCACTTCCTCCACAGTGGTGTAGTCTCAGCTGCACCACTGTGCCCACCAGGCAGCCTCTATCTCCTGGAAATCAGAGGGAGAAGCCTCCAATTTCTGGACAGCAGCGCCCCCCTGTGTCCCCTTCATCACAACATTTCCTGACTTGATTTCTTTCTTTTTCCCTTTGTATTTTTATTGGATATTTTATTTACATTCCAGATTTTATCCCCTTTGCCCATTCCCCTACACACACCCAGAAAAACCCTATCCCATCCTCCCTCCTCCTGCTTCGATGAGGATGTGTCCCCACCCACCCATCTACTCCTAGTTCCCCGCCCTCGAATTCCCCCACACTGGGACATCCAGCCTTCCTGGGACTAAGGATCTCCTCTCCCACCTATGCCCAAAAAGGCCATCCTCCCCTACAAATAAAGCTGGAGCCATGGGTCCCTCCCTATGTGCTCCCTAGCTGGTGGTTTAGGCTCTGGGAGCTCTGGTTGGTTGGTATTGTTGCTCTCCCAATGGGGCCGAAAACCTTTTCAGCTCCTTCAGCCTTCTCTCTAACTCCTCCAACGGGAATCCCATGATCAGTTCAATAGTTAGCTGTGAGAATCCGCCTCTGTATATGTCAGGCTCTGGAAGACTTCTAAGGAGAGAGCTATATCAGGCTCCTGTCAGAATGCACTTTCTGGCATCCACAACAGCGTCTACCTTTGGTGACTGCACATGGGATGGATACCCAGATGGAACAGTCTCCAGACAGCCCCTCTTTCAGTCTCTGTCCCACACTTTGTCTCCATATTTTCTCCCATGAGTATTTCATTACTTCTAAGAAGGACCAAAGCATCCACACTTTGGCCTTCCTTCTTCATGAGTTTCATGTGGTCTGTGAGTTGTATCTTAGGTATTTCGAGCTTTTGGGCTAATATCATGTGTGTTCTTTTGTGATTGAGTTACCTCACTCAGGATGATATTTTCTAGTTCCCTCCATTTGCCTAAGAATTTCACAAATTCATTGTTTTTAATAGCTGAGTAATACTTCATTGTGTAAATGTACATTTTCTGTATCCATTCTTCTGTTGAAGGACATCTGGGTTCTTTCCAGCTTCTGGCTATTATAAATAAGGCTGCTATGAGCATAGTGGAGCATATGTCCTTGTTATATGTTGGAGCATCTTCTGGGTATTTGCCCAGGAGTGGTATAGTTGGATCCTCAGGTAATGTTATGTCCAATTTTTTGAGGAACTGCCAGACTCATTTCCAGAGTAGTTGTACCAGCTTGTAATCCCACCAACAATGAAGGAGTGTTCGTCTTTTACCACATCCTCACCAGCATCTGCTATCACCTGAGTTTTTGATTTTAGCCATTCTGATTGGAGTGAAGTGGAATCTCAGGACTGTTTTGATTTGCATTTCCCTGGTGACTAAAGATGTTGAACATTTCTTTAGGTGCTTCTTGGCCATTCAAGTATCCTCTGTTGAGAATTCTTTGTTTAGCTCTGTATCCCATTTTTTAATAGAGTTATTTGATTGTACAGAGTCTAATTTCTTGAGTTTTGTATATATTGGATATTGGCCCCATATCAGATGTAGATTAGTAAAGATCTTTTCCCAATCTGTTTGTTGCCATTTTGTCCTATTGACAATGTCCTTTGCCTTATAGAAGCTTTGAAATTTTATGAGGTCCCATTTGTCAATTCTTGATCTTAGAGCATAAGCCACAAGTGTTCTGTTCAGGAAATTTTCCCCTGTGCCCAAGTATTCAAGCTTCTTCCTCACCCTCTCTGCTATTAGTTTCAGTTATGAACATAGTGTTACACATGCCCCTGTGGCCTGGTGTGCATCTTTTGGGTATATGTCCAAGAAAGGTATATTTGAGTATTCAGGTAGATCTATTTCCAATTTTCTGAGGAACCACCAGATTGATTTCTAGAGATATACCATTAGAAAGCATAATGGAGAGGATGTAAAAACCTCATAATTCTGTATTTGGGTAAGTGAATAAAGGTAGTGCAACACACACACATGCACACGTACATGCACACTCAAGGAATACATAGAAGAACAAAATGACTCCCCTCTTTCAGCAGAAATTGATTTCCAAGAGTTCTTCAGTGAGGAGTGGGGCTCTTGTGCTCTGCCCTCAGTTCATCATCCTTGGGAATAATATAACTCTTTGCAGCACAGCTAGAATTCTCATTCAACAGTTCACCATTTTGGGCTCTTTTTATTCCACACACGTTCTCTCTGATGGTGTACATGCTCAGGCAACTTGGGAGTGCAGACATCCCTTTGCAAATGCAAAAGTGATTTAAATTTCTTTGGTTTTCCACTTGGGAATTTGGCAGCAGTATCTTGGCAGTTCTACTCATGACTGAATGAGATCTCTCCATTATGCTTTCTATAAGGACTTCACCAATTCATATTACTCCCAACAGGACAGAAAGCTGCTTTTCACCTCATCCTTAGCAGCCACCACTATCTTTTGACTGCTACTGCCTTCCTAACAGGAGTGGTATTGAGCAGCTTGCTATGATATGGGTGGCATGTTCTACATTGCTTCTCACTGAGAGAGATCCCAGAGCCAAGACACTGAAGGTGGAGGCAGAACTCCTGCACCAGAGACCTCACTCTTACCTTATTTTCATTCCTTCTTTTTAAAAGATTCATTTTACTTTTAGTTGGGTGTACATACTGGTTCTGTGTACATACATTTTAGTTAGGTGTACATAACTAAACATAACTTGTGTCTCACTGTGTGGGCACATGCACTTACAATTGCAGGAGCCTGCAGAGGTCAGAAGAGGGTCAGGATCCGAGTTTCAGGCAGTTGTAAGCTGTCCTACGTTGGGACTAGCAGCCCAACTCAAGTCTTCTGCAAGAGCAGCACACACTCTTTGCCATCTTCATGTCATTCACTTCAAAAAAGAGAAAGCCACACCCAATGTAATGGCTCCTTTACAGGAACAGGAGGATAAGAAATCAGGGAACAGAACAGACACTTGCACAAGCATTTGTATGTCCTCTACATAAGTGTCCTGTCATCTGCAAATCAGCTGGATCTCTGGAGCACCTGTACCTGTCACTCACAGGTCAGGCTTTCATCACTGGCTCACTTCATCCAATCATTGGGAATAACTCTGCAGCACAACTAGAATTCTCATTCAACAGACCATCGACTTGTTCTCTTTCTGCTCCACACATGAGAGTCCTTAATAATAATAATAATAATGATAATAATAAATAATAAATAATGTTGATGGTGATGGTGGTGATGATGATGATGATGATGATAATAATAATAGAAGGAGGAAGAGGAGAAGGAGAAGGAGAAGGAGAAGGAGAAGGAGAAGGAGAAGGAGAAGGAGAAGAAGAAGGAGAAGAAGGAGAAGGAGAAGGAGAAGGAGACGGAGAAGAAGTCATCTACATAGTTGCACAGGCCTTTAGACCATACTTCTTAGAGGACTAAAGCAGGGAGATATCTTGAAAATACAATGGAAGACCAGTCCAGGCATGAGAGTAAGGGGAACACAGATGAATGAAAGTAAGTAAAGTAAATAACACTGATTGATGAGGACTGGGAGGGAGTCCTCCTAAGGAATATGCAAAGCTTTAATCAAGTTCTGTCCAGCACAAGTAAACAGTTCTGAGAATGAAACAAATCACACTATAGAGAGCAAATCACATTTTGAGGAACAAAAGAAGTCATTGAATATGGTTTGTAATAGAAATCTATGGTTTAAAAGGAGTGTGAAGAATTTTATGTAAAGAGTAAGACTTAATTAGCATTACAATTGTGGAAGAGCATCCAGCTGCCTAGCTTTACCTGCACAGGCCCAGGCAGTTAATATTTATTTCTGCTTTGCAAAGGAATGCTTCCACATTATCAGAACAGGAGAAGAACAGGATGAGGAGACATTCAAACCTTCTGAGGCAATAAGAAAATCTCAGGTTCCCATTGTGTGTTTTTTTTTTCTCCAGTTGAAATTACAGTCCTCTTCTCATTCTCTCTCCATCTCTGTTATTAGTCTATGGTGTAGAAGGTGGAACTTTGGGGAAAAAGAAAGCTATGCATCATTCTGCATTTTAAGCATATATTTTAAATGTTTTGTTGTCTTTTAGTGATGGTAAAAGTAATGCTAGGACTTGTTGACATCATTGAAGACTCCTGATTTGTCATCTACTATTATGTAACAATTCTATGTAATATTCTGTGTCATTCAATGACATTAGCCTCTTCATGCTTCTAAAAATTCAAGGGTAGACAAGGTACACATGCTGAGATCAAAGTTTACATAATCTAGTCAACATTCTAAAGGGTAAAGAAATACTGGAGACTTTTCTCTTAGGCTTCCTTCATTAAGTTTTCACATGGATTATTCAAAGCTTTACTGCTTCTAACAGTGAATTAATCAATGGAAGAGAATAAGAGGCCATTCATGCAAATACCACTAATGCATACTCTGTGTGTCTGTGTATGTGTGCACAATAACAAGTACTTTGTGTGCCTGTGCATGTGTGCACAACAACAGAGGATCTTATTCCTTTTTTTCCACAAACCCATTTTTCACTAAGTAAACCATAAAATTAAGAAGTTTCCAGAATTATTAACATATAAAATATGTGGTTTTGTAATCAACACATAGTAATTGTATATAGTAATGTTTATAGGGTAAAGTGGGATGTTTATTTTGTTTTATTTTACTTTGAGATAGAGTCTGATGTAATCCCAGCTGACCTTGAAGCTGATGTTTATCCTAGGATGACATTGAACTGATCCTTTTCTGCCCACTTGTCAAGTTCTGGGATTACTTGTTTGCTACCACATGCTTATGTGGTGCTGGGAATCAAATCCAGAGCTAAGCAAGCACTCTACCAACTGAGCTATAGCTGATCCAGAGGGGTGATACTTTAACTGATTTGGAGAATTGGCTGTCCACAGTTTTTCTAGTCTGCTGAGGAACATTAGACATTATTCCCACTGGCCTTATCCCTTCAACCACACTATCCCCATTCCTTTCTCAGTCATTGTTTTATTTTCTATGTCTCTGACACCAATTACCTAGTATCATTTACAAGTGGGACATGAATGCCTCTTATAACAGGAATGAAGATAAGTGACAAACACTGCTTTCTGTGCCTCACTGATTTCATGCCACACCGTATCTTTCTATATTATCCTTATTGCTACAAATGATACTGTTTGCTCCTTTTGACAGGTAAGTGATATCTAATTTCACACATATGTGTGCACACATACCCCAACCCACACCTCATGGTTTCTTTATCCATTCTTCCGTGGTTAGAAAACAAAGCTGATTCATATCTTGGCTCATGTGAATAGTGCTGCAAAAACCATGCAGAATCAAATATCTCTTTTCCTTAGGGGCCCATGCACAGTGTGTGTGGGCAAAGTGAGTGAAATTCTATTTCTATCCATAAATATGTAGAGTAAAAGTTGAAGAAAATGTAAATGTCTGGTATCTTCGTCGACTTTTTTTATCTGACTCATACATTCGTTAATAGATTTTTTTCCTTACCTGAATCAATGTGTTATTGAATGGTATTGAATTTCACTTCTCTTTCCCTCTGTCTCCATTTGTCAAATGGAGAACATAGCACCCACTTCATACAGCTGCAGATAATGTCAAATCAAGGCAGGTAACAAAGCTTGTCAAATGCCCAAGAAATCCCCCAACGGCTACAAAACACTAATGTTAACCTTAATCTGGAATGTTAATGCTATCATTGAATATTAATCATGGCTGTTAAGATGTATACACTTATGCTGCAACCTAGTATACACTCCTGATTCCAAGACCCACCAAGAGGGGACAAAACTTTGCAAACACTGCCATGCTTGATACCTGTCAACAATTTCAATTTAATTTTTAAATTTGAAGTTCCTATATTAGAAATGAAGTGCAATTATCCAAGTAAAATCCTACTTTGCATTTGGTAGAAGAAAACACAAAACTATCTTTGTGCTTGTGCACAGAGTGTCAGCCAAGTATAGCATCTGATGTTTTTCTCCTAGTGCAGAACATCACAGTCAGCCTTTGTATCTGGGTCTTGAATCAATAGCAAGTCACAAAAAAAAAAAAAACCAGACAGAATATAGCAAATGTTTATTCATTGTCTCCAAGTAACATAACTACAGTGGAGTGAAGAACTAACTGACTGGGCCACTCTCCCTACCCTGTACCCAAATGAAAACATGCAAAGGATGTCTCTCTAGACCTTTAACCCACAGACACACATCCGACCTGCTGCTGTGAGGCAGGAAACCCCAGAACTGCTCAGGACTGAAGCAGATTATGACCAACTCTGGATATCCACTGACTCTGCATTTTCTGAGACAATAGAGCAGCCCCACCCTCTAGCTGGTGACCTGAAATTCCAGCTTACAGAACACTTCTTGCCTCCCTGTGAAACAGCCAGACCATTGGGATGCTGATCCTGAGAGGGTTCACCTTCTCCTGCCTCTGGGTTTGTAAGTAGACATTTCCATGTGCAGGAGGCAGTGAAATCATCCTCATTTCCATTTCTTCAAATGCTGCCTTAGTTGCTCATGAGAATTTTTCTCTTTGCTTGCAGTTGGGCTTGGGCAGTTGGAGCAACCTGAAATATCGGTCACCAGAGCGACAGATGAGAGTGCCCACATATCCTGTATAGCTTCTATTCCAGAATTCAACAACATACATATACATTGGTACCGGCAGAAAACAAATCAACAGATTGAGTATCTAATGTATGTCAAGACAAGCTACAATCAACGCCCCCTAGAAGGGAAGAACAAGAAAATTGAAGCAAGTAAAGATTTTCAAACTTCTACTTCAACCTTGAGATTAAATTACTTGAAGAAAGAAGATGAAGCCACCTATTACTGTGCGGTCTGGATAAACACAACATGAGAGCTTCTAGACCAGCCTGCATAAGAACCATCCCCCATCTGTGCCCACCCACATCCTTCTTGGCAAGCACAGCTACTTGATGCTCAGCCAAGGGCCAACCGAGCCTTCTTCCCACACAGCACTTTTGGGACTTCCAGGAAATATCCTGGGTTCTATTTCCCCAGTGAGATCTTAGGTCCTGTGGATTACCAACTAAAGACAGAACAGCCTTCACACTAACTCAGGGCATCTGAGAGCGAGAGCTATTCAAATACAGGATAGGGAGCTCAAAGTGTGATCTGGTCTTTTGTTAATTCTTTGCACAGAGGCTTGCAGTAAGTGAATGACTTAGAATTAAGTCAGGAGAAGGCTAAATGTGAGGAGAGATAGGAATCCCACAGGGCTATTTCCTGCTACAGTTTCCCAGTGTCTTCATAAGCACTGGGGATTTTCAGAGATTACAGGATCTGTCTTTAGTTATAATTTATAGTTTATAATGAAGAAAACTAGTGACCATTGCACCTGTAACTAAATAATCAGCTCAGTGGGGGCTATTAGAGACCAATGTACAGTTTGGGGGAGGCAGGTCAGTGTAACAAAGCTTGGTCTACACCCTGGACTCATGGCTTATACTTTAGTGGTCTGCAAAGAAAATCATGTACTAAAGTAAGAGCATCAGGGGATGCAGTGGGTCACAGAACAAATTAGAAAACAAAACAAAAGAGCATGTTGTAGTTGCTGGGCTGCTTAGGAAGAGGGAGGTTTGGGATGAGGTGAGTAAGAAGGGGGGGCTAGTTAGTATGACCACAATGTGTTATATGGGTGTATGAAACAATAAATTAACAAAAAGAGGAAGAAATCTCCCTGTACCTCACAGAACGATAATAAAACAATCTTTGACAATTATGATTATTCTGAGTCTAGTAGTGGGATGATTGAGTACAACCAAGAAATAATGTGTCAAAATGCTAAAAGAAAAACAAAAACAAAAACACAAGTTCCTGTCCCATGCTGGAATCTACTTTCTGTGGACTGAAGTTCCCAGGGGAGAGCTGTCTGTTAGAACATCCATGATGGTGAAGAATTGAAGTGTTGTGGTCTTGATGCCAAATCATCCTGAACTATCTTTAACCATCATTTTAATTGTCCTTGTTTGTGTTTAATGAGCATCTTTATGACTGACTAATGGATAAATCCTGTAGGAATACATTAACATCCCACTAGCTGGCACTGACCCAAAGGCTAAGCATGCTATGAGATAGTATCTAATGCCTTTGGTAGAGATTCCCTCACTTTGCTATATAATCCAACTACTTGATTTTTTACCAAAGTATTTGAAAAGTACCTTGATTTGTTTTATTACTACAAAAACTTCATTAAACTGTTTCCAGGTTGGAACATAGCATTTGTGATAAACTCAATCCATGATTCTGGAAAATGATCACTTACTGTTCCATCTGAAATCTAACTCTCCTTTTTCCCATTACAGTGAGAGCCAGGTTTTGCAATGATACTTGTACTTAATGTAATCACATAATTAATGTGGAAAAATTATGGGTTCAAAAATTATCCTTAGGTAGATGTGCTGATCACCTTTGGGAGGCTGAAGCAAGAAGAGTATGACATTGAGGGCAGCCTGGGCAACACTGCTTCAGAGGAGGAGAAGAAAGAGGGAGAGGCAGATAGAGACAGACAGGCAGAGAGAGACAAAAAGACAAAGAGACACAGAGACAGGCCAGGAGAAGGCAAATCAGAAGAAAAGAGTTTTTTATATTACAGATATCATTAGTATTAATAATAGAGGTAACATAACATTGGACTATCCATAGTTTAGGTACATTTTATCCTATGGTTTTATTTAAGATGTTTCCGTGATTTGCCCTAACATTCTCCTTATTCTCCTGTCCCTTAATTTATAGATTTCTTTTTTTCACATGACCCAAAGGACTCGAATGTTACATCCCTGTGTATCTTAAGATTTATTATGCTTTGACTGAATGATCCGACTTCTCTAGCTTGTCTCCAGTCACTGGTATCCTACTGTCCCCATGATTATTCTACTGATGAGACTTTCCACTTAGCTTTTTTATTTGACGTACTACATTTTTACTTCAAGCATTGTTTTTGTTTGACTTTTCTTCCACATCTCTACACTTGGTTCAATTCTAGTTTCATATTCTGAATTGTCTTTGATATTTCATTTGCTTGTTCTCAATGAGCATTCATCCAGCTGTTTTATTCGTATCCTCTTTGTATCCATATAGGAGTGAGTTCTTGTTCTCTTTGAAAATATATTTTCATGAAAAATATCTATAATTTAAAAAATATTTTTCTGAAGTTTTGTCTAAATTTCTCTAACTGGGGATTACATGTTTAGTAATTTAGGAGGAAACATAGTCTGAGCTTTTTACATAGCTTATGTTTTAAGATTAGTCTTGCACACTTGGAGGCAATTTGCTGGTTTGGTCTTTGGTATGAGTTTCTCGTCAACTTTTACTGAGTGAGTGTTTTGCTCTCTCCCTATTGTTCCCTGGGCTTAGTTAGTTTTATATCAGATAGATAATACTTGAAGCTCCATACTGATCTATGAGTGAGAAAGCTGTCCTGACACGAGCACAGTTGTGAAGTGTATGACCTCTGACCTTACCAGTTGGTGTTATGCTTGAGCTGGCATAGAAGGAACAGGGAGCTGCAGTGTCAGGGGTGTTGCCTCTAGGTCTTAGGGAGCAGGCAGGGTCCAGTGGCAGTGGGGATTGTGAATGCCAGAGGTTGGTGATATGGTCTCCAACTTGACAACTGGGCAGGTATTCTGGAGGGTCCTATACATGATTCTGGAGTTTGCGATGCCAAGAGTTAGCTAAGATGTGTGCAATTTATTTTTTTTTTATCACTCTGTTTCTCAATACTACCTAAGTGAATCTTTGTTACATATCCATTCCCTGAAATTGATTGTTTGGCTTTGGTTAAATTACATATTTTTTATTTCATTTACCTAATTTGCAATGGAGAATATGATGTTAACTTTAGTGAATTATTGAAAGTTATCACCAAATAATCTACATTTGTAAAGCCTATACCCATCCACCATTAAATAACTGATGTTATTGAATAACTGTTAGACAGTTGATCTGGATATTAGCACATTTTAGTGCATGAAATTATTTAGACAACTAAATATATAGGGCTGCTGACTAAAGTAAGCAGGTTTGTTTTTAATGCTTATTAAAACGGTACACGACATGTCATCCTTAAGTTGGCCATTTAATGGCAACACTCAATAGCCAAAGAAAGTCTGAAGCAGGTTTCTTTGTCTGGATGGTTAGAAGTCTAATGTTGGGGTTGAGGTAAATTCTCTGTCTATAATAGCCTACCACCAAATATTCCAGGTGAAATGTAGTGTGAGCAGCAATGTTAGTAAACTTTTGCCCAAGAGAAAGTTCAAATGTAGACATCAGGTACTATGTATCTTCTATCTATCTATCTATCTATCTATCTATCTATCTATCTATCTATCTATCATCTACTTATCTATTATTTAGCTGTCTACTCAGTTCATATCATCTCTATACTTATGCATTTATTTGTCATCTATTATCTACTATTTACTTGTCATCAATCTTTTATCAGTCATCTGCCTGTCTGACTATTATCCATAATCTATATATCTATCATCTATCATCTAACATTTACTTATATGCATTTATTATCTAACATCTGTTTCAGTGCTATCTCAATCACCTCCATCATCTCCCTTCTTTCTCTTCTTTCTCTCCATCCTTACCTTTCTCATCATTCTCTTCCTTCTCTCTAACTCTATCACTTCTCAGATTAAGCACACAATAACTTTACTTTTTAAACAAGTAAGCAGCTTCTTTATATTAATAAATTCAAGTAGAAAAGTGGAAAACAAGGTTTTTATTTAAAATTTGATGAGTAAATCAACTTTTGTAGCACACCTTGATGAATATGAGATTTCTCTTTTGCTACCCTGCATGTTTTAGCTAAAAATTAATAATTATGAACAGGGTAAGAACAGAAGGTGTTCATTCAAAGCAGTGTATGTACTTAATCTGTAGCTGCATGATTATTAGAATACCTGAACTCAAGCTTGAGAGTCTGGGGAAACTCTGCATCTATGAAGGGTTTTCACTATTCATAAGGTTCTGCAATTTTCTTCTATAACTGTGGAATTCTCATCTCATTCTATACTGTGTATATTAATGGAACTCTTCCTGTGTGATTATAATCACATACTGTTTGGACCCTGTTAAAATAATATGAAAAACATTAAAATAAGCTTCTTAAAAAAGATGTCAGGAAGAATTGTCTTTGAGACACCTATGAACAACAGATAGGGAACAGTTGTCATTACCTAGGAAACAATGACTCTGTTATCATAACATAGGTATAGCAATGAGGTCTTCTGGTATCGAATGGTTCCTTTGCAATGAACATGATAAAAATGACCCTGTGACACAACTCTGAATCATGTCTTACCCTCCTCCCTGGCTGCTTCTCCACAGAGCTAGGGCTTCACGTTAATCTACTGCAGCTGAGGTCCAATTCACTGTCTCTAATGTCCTTTGCAACTATCATTGGAAATGCAAAAACTCCTCCCCCTGAGTTTTTCCTTCAATCTTTGACTTGAGTTTTTAAGTTGATTTTGTTCCCTTCTGTGCTTCCACTATTTGTGTATTTGAAGTCAACTAGGAATTTAAAATATTTGAACAATTTCTAATTTCTCTTCCTCACTTTTAAGATGAAGACTCCAAAATGAGACTGTCTCATTATCAGTTGTACTTCACCAAATGACCAAACAAGACAGTGCACCTAAGTGCATAAGCTGCAAGCTCTCTAGGTGTTGGAAATTTGGTTCTAATGCTTTGATTTAATCAGGAATCGGTGTGTCCAAATGCTGAAGGTCCTTGCCCCCGATTGTTTTTAATTGATCAATAAAGATGCCTACGGCTAACAGCTGGTCATGGGGTAGGACCCTTAGAATTGCACGGGTGAGGACGCAGATAGCAATAGGAGAGAATCAGGTTGACTCGGAGTGGAAGGTTGAGATGCAGGAGCAGCAGGAAGTAAAGCCAACCAGCCTTGTGAGACTTCGGGTAAATGGTCACTGGCCACTCCCCCGATTGGGCCTGGGGTAGCAGGGAAAGGTTTAGGAGTGACCAGAATTTGAAGCAGCCAAGGCATTTTAAAAATAAGCTAATTTGTGTGTGTGTCCTTCATTCGAAGGTCCAAAGATAGGTCTTGGGTAGGTACACACATGCGATCTGCCAGGAGCTTAAGCGAAAACTCACCACAACATCTGGGTCCTCCATCCAGAACTCCATTCTACACTGGTACAAATTGAAAAAAGGGGGACCACTGAGATGAATCCTCTATGGCTCAGCAAAGACAAACCCAACTCCCACTTGGAAACAGATGAGAAGAATGACTGTACCTTTAGAAACAATGTTATCACATCAGATGAAGTCACATACTATTGTGCCAACTGTTATCTCAGTGTCTCAGCATCTGAAGGGACCTGTAAGAAAAGATTCGTATTCCTGCTCCTTGGCTTCCCTCACAGTCAAGAAATCACCAAGGGCCTTCAGTGCTCTTATTCACAGGTTCATGGGTATTGGGACTGGGTATATCACTGGGACTTAGGATTCACTTAGCTCAAAGCTGTCATTGCAAAAGAGGAAGCTTGTCCCCAGAGTGGTTCTGAAACTGGTAACCTACAACACTTATCTCTGTGGCTTTTCCTGTCTCTCTTATGATCAGTGCCAAGCCAAGCTTCTTTTAGAAAATGTTTTGATTAGATTTAGTTCTCAACACAACCTGGAAAGAGAGTATGAATGGGGAATTGTCATTGGATTATGATGGCACCTGTGAAATCAAAATGACACAAGTCTGTGAAAGTGTATGCCTTGCACCTCTTGCATGTCGGTAGTATAGATATAGTATATATTCTTAAGAAAACAATATATGAGGGGACTTCCGCCTTCTAGACCAAGCAGAGAGGGGCCACCCAGAACCCCCTCTGACTGGCAATCTGAATTCTTGCTTAGGCTGTGAGGCTAAGCACTGCAAGGGAATATAAATAAAAGTTAAAAATATCTCTCTGGGTTCCCTGAAGGACAAGCCTGACTGCATAAGGGTTGAGGCCAAAAGTATCCCCTCTCCAGGAAAAAGACATCGGGATGAGTATGGCCCTCATGCCTCACTGGACAACGACAGGGGGACCGGAGCCATTACAAAGTCCCCTTCAATTACTGGAGGTCAGGCCTCTATCCCCGCCTTCACAAGATTAGAATCACCACAGCCCTTCTACACTTAGAGAAGGGAGGAGATGTCAGGGGCAGCCCTGCTTACACACTGAAGGCCTAAAATAAGCCATAGGCCTAAAATCAGCAATAGGCCTGTCATACATGTATACTAACACCAAGTCTTGGGTCTCTGTGGAAAAACATTGAAATAGATGGCTATAAGCTATTGTAAACAGGCAGCTTTTGTGGAAATTTACCAGCCTGAGTAGTCATAGACCTTGTAAATAGGTAGCCTTGGCAGATAATACCAACTTAGATAAGGACAAGTGAATCATAGGCAGAGTCATAGTGACCTGTCCCCTGAACCTTCACCAGCTGATACCCTGTTCTGGAAGATACCTGTACTCCCCTGAACACTCACGCTCCAGTGTCATCCCCTTCCCCACGTCCTGCCTTTTTGTGTTTATAACCCCTGTGTGAATAAGTAAAAATTACGATTTGATTTTTTAAAAAAAGAAACCCTAAAAATAAATGAATGGATGAATAAATAAATAAATAAATAAATAAATAAATAAAATTTTAAAATAAAGAAAAGAAAACAGTATATGTATATAAAGCAAATAGCCTGCTCAGCTTTCTCATAGAAATCCTACCTCGTTATGGACCAGAAGTCAGTAAACAACATCAACATTTCTGGAAGAGAGCTGATGTGAACTCAATGTATAAACTTTTATTTTTTTCTCAAAATGCCAATTTGGGGTTGGAGAGGTAGCTTAGCACGAGTGTTTTCTGTTATTACAGAGGTCCCAGGTTCAGTTCCCTGTACCCACATGAAGACTCACAACTGCCTGTAACCCAGGGGATTCATGCCTTCTCTGCCTTCTGTAGGCACTGTATATATATTTCAAACACACACACACACATGCAGGCAAAATATTCACAGACATAAAACTAAAATTTTAACATTTACATGTAAAACCATATTCAAGATACAGTTTTTTTCTAAAGTCTTGTCCTCTCACCTGGCTTGGTGGCTGAGCGAGGACTGTTGATGGTCAGTTGTTCTGATCGTCAAAAGTCCTTCATCCTCTGGGACAGAATTCATGTGTGCTTATGGAATGCAGACCTGGACTGTTGAGTTTTAGACATGGTAGTGAGCCAGACTGGTAGGTGCCTCAGCTGGGCTCCAGAACATTTCTGGACATTCCTCTCCTCCTGTTGAGGTGAGCAACAGGAGTTCACTGCAACTGCCTTCAGGAGGCATTTTTTTTTCTCTTTTGTCCAGATTTTCCAAATACCAGATTTTAGTTTCTACTTTCTAGTGTAAATAAGGAATGAATGTATAATTGCATGGGAGGTAGAATTGTATAATTTTATTTTCTTATATGTGAGGAAAAAGGAAGTCATCGTTGAAGCCATTTCCTAGTAGGCACCACCCTGATAGAGAATCCAGATGTTAAGAGGTCTTGTATCACAAACCATGAAAGGCTTGGTTCACCATCCTTAAATTTTGTTTGGTTCGTACTTTCCCATAGCCATTGCTAGAGAGCTTTCTCCCTCAAGAATCCTCCAAATTACTGAAGGAGTGACCTTGACATTTCTGAGAACAAAGGTGTGTTTGATGAATTTTCCTTGCAGTTTCATCAAAATTAAACATCTGAGAGCCACACAAAAAAGAGACTTAATTCTGAGAACACATTTCCTGGTACGTTAGAAAAGTAGTCGGTCTGTGATGTGGTCCAACCCTCTAGCTTTTACCCGTCCCACTGTCTGTTGATACTTCCCAGTCATCAATACCTTAGACAAGAGAAGAGTTTGTGAAGGAAACATACAAATTATTGGAAGACACAAAACTGTCCAAAGGAATCCAGGTCATCTTTCTAAGATAAGAGTTACTAAATAGCTCATCAGACTGAAGTTCAAGAGAGGGCTCCTGTTTTTGTAGAAGTGCTGAACAATGTGTCAGGCAAATCATGGGTCAAGATATTTGCCAACGGGACAAAGCTCATAGTAATTCCCTCAGGTAAGGAACTGTTGTGTTGTTATCTTAGAGTGAATAACCAACGAGATTTTTTTTCTTGGTTTTAGAAAAAAATAACAATTATGATCAACGATATCTCACCACAACTCCTCAGTTATGAATTACTGGATATGAATAAAGCTACACTGTAAGAAATTCCTTCCTTCCTTGTCAGTTAGCAAACTGAAATCCTGTATTCAAAATGCACAGACAAGATAGCAGTTAGAATTCTGTGAGGACTGTTTATGCTACTCACCAATATCACTTTATATCAGGTTACATTTTTTGTAGAAGATCTTTTAAGTGGGACTCCTCAAAGTGAAATTTAATTAATTTCTTCTATATATATTTGGAGAAGTAAGAAGTTATGTAATAATCTACCTAGATGTCAATTATTCCACTCATCTGAATCATAAAATGCCCATAAATATTATTTAATATATGTTTATTGAATGCTCAAATACATGAATACTGTAATTGGTTCATAAAAAGTGAAGGAACATTTAAAAATGTAATTCCATGCTAGGCTAAACACTGGTTTATGCATGAAAACCTTTTAAGGGAACAGATATTTTATTATAGTTATTAAAGTCCCTATTGATCATAGAAAAATTGTTAAGATACTTAAATAAGCACAAACACCTGCTACCATCGCTCATGGCCATTATTCTGTAAAATTTCCGTTCATCATTTGTCTGGGTACGTTTTAATTATATTTACACAATCAGGGTAGAGTAGGTGCACAATACTGATTCTGAGTGTTTTTTTCAATGGTACTATGCTACAAAGATTCTACCTAACCATTGTTCTTAAAATTATTCATATTTTCATTCATAGTTGGGCTGTACCGTAAAGATAATGACCTCCAGCTTTAGTTAGAGAATGCGCTACTTGAATTACAAATGCATGGGAGAGTGACATATTCAGTCAGTCTAAGAGACAAAAACCTTTATCACTTGTGTATCTTTAAAGTGAGAACTAAAGTAAGTCTCTGCAACCTATAGTGAGCAGAAGTCTACAGTGAGTGCTACAGTTGTAGTTCGTCTTCTGAGCACTGTGCACCCATTTGTGTCAAATCCATTTAATATCCAAGTCTCCCTAATAATTTTCTTTTTTATATTTTACATGTTCCTACAGACAAACGCATTGACTCAGACATTTCTCCCAAGCCTACTATTTTTCTTCCTTCTGTTGCTGAAACAAATCTCCATAACGGTGGGACATACCTTTGTCTCCTTGAGAATTTCTTTCCTGATGTTATAAGGGTATATTGGAAAGAAAAGGATGATGATAAGATTCTGGAATCTCAAGAGGGAACCACCATGAAAACTAATGACAGATACATGAAATTAAGTTGGCTGACGGTGACTGAAGATTCAATGACTAAAGAACATACTTGTATTGTCAAACACGAAAAAAACAAAAGAGGAGTTGACCAAGAGATTTTCTTTCCTCCGATAAATAAAGGTATGTGTAAGTTAATGTACATACAATTTTACATATGTAAAAGAGAATAGTCCTATTGTTATAGTATATATTTATAAAAATAAATCATGAATCTCTCTTCAATCTTAGAACATTGTAAGCACAGAACCATGCTGTTCTGTCCCCGAGAATGTTGCAGGTGGAGAAAAACTAGCAGAATATTTGCTTTCAATTTACTCAGCCTCAGTGACACTATGTAAAACATGACTATCATATCATATGTTTTAAGAATTACTGCATGGATTAAGTGAATGAACATACCCTAAAGCATTTAGCAACTCAGTGCATGAATTGCAGTTTCCATTTTGCTGACCTTACTTGATTTAGTCATAAGAACAATACACCTCTTTCAGAAATGTTCTACCTATAAAATAATCAAAATTACCTAAGTTGATTTTGATACACTAAATTTTATTCGCAGAAAGCTTTTAACTGACAAGATAGTGCTCACACAAAATATTTACATTCAACAGCAATAACAACAAAAATAGGTCTATTTGGCCACTGAAGGTGTATACAAGCCTTGAGGTTTTCTGTTTGTTTGGTTTTTTTTAACATGGCACTGTTACACCGCATTCACCATTTAAATTTGGACGATGCTAACATATACAACACACCTCTGTTTTCCATGGTGAATAGATTTCTTGCCATTGGTAAATGCAGCCACTTGGGTAAACAATTGCTATGTCACCTGTAAGCCAGACTGAGTGAGATGTGAATAGTTTAGGATGAGTTAGAGTCCCAGTGGCTGCAGAGGAGAGTCTGTATTCTGTTCCTCATCATTTAAAGTCATGCATTATTTAGGAACCATTTCGTAGGCACTTTCATACAACTAAGTAGAGAGGTGAGTGAGCAAAGACTGGTGGTGGGCCACGAGCTAGCTCACTGTTCGGGTATTTTGTCATCTTTTTTTGAAAGAATTCCAAAGTCCCGGAATGACAGAGACAATTTTTTTTATTTCCTCCCATTAACAAGCACTTTTGATCTAGTGGAGAAACATACAAACGACAAAACCTGAGGACATTTGCCATTTGATCATCAGATGTCCTCAGTAAGTCCTTATCCTCTGGAATACTTTGTTTCAATAGTGGCCTGCCATGTCTGTCAAATTGTCTGCCTTCACCTATGGTTGTCATGGAGAGAAAATAAATTAGCAACCATGAAAGAAGTTGTTTCCTACAGCATAGCAAATCACTACAAGATAGCCCCATATTCTACTTCTATATTCTAGCTTAAAGAGATAGAGGCTAGATAAATATACAAAGCAGAAGGCTACCATAACCATTTTGATTATGTTGTGACCTTCCTAGTGGTCAGGGAAAATAAAGAACAGTAAAACCCTTAGGGATGAAGCTGTGCAGAGGAGACATTTCACTTACTAAAATTTGATTACAGTGAACTCTAAAACAAGCATCTGCCATGTGCATCTCCTGGCAGGAAAAAGAACAAGAGCATTTTTTTGTAGCAGAATTCAACAAAGAGTTTCTGATGCTGCCTCCAGGGTATGTTTTGTCTCGATAGTTGAAGCTTCAAAGTCATACAGTGATATAGAACTTAATGACATAATTATAAAAGAACATGAAGCTGGTCTCTAAGACTGTAATTACCTTTGGGGGAAAGAGTTTTAAAACATAGATTATATTATTAGTAACTCTACTCTTTGTACCTCAATCAGTACATGCTGATAGTGATTTTCGTTTCTCTTTTAGAGAATAGTTACTCAAAAGACAGAAAGTAGACATTTAGAGCCATCAGGCAGACCTTGAAGATAGAAAGCAAACATGATCATATTTATATTTTCATTAAAACACCCATATATGTATTTGTGGCAGATATATACATACATATTTGAGTGTATACTTATATATTTGAATCCATTTTCATGCACACAGAACCTGTTCTTCAATAAAATTGAGTAGTGGAAGGAAATCGATATCAATGAGAACACATGTAGCAGAAAAATAAGTTCAAAGAACAAATGCGTACTTTTCAACATCATTTAAAATAATTAAACACCATATTATTTTTACTTTTAAAAACTCACACTTGTCTCTCTCATCTCAAGTTTTATACAGAAAACTAGAAATGTAACTTGGATTAGCTGTGTATCCCCATAAATAGCTGCACAGGGACCTTTAGGTATTAGAATTGAGATCTTAGCAGGTTTTTTTCTTGGTGGTGGTGGTTGTGATGGTGGATTTATTTATTTATTTATTTATTTATTTATTTATTTATTTATTTTAGATAAAAGACCCTTATTTTATATCCCTGGCTATCCTGGAACACGCTGTAGAAACCAGGCTTGCTTTTCATAGTCTGACATGAAAGCCAAGCACTCCTAGGCCCATAGATCAACCTATACTCTGCTTATCTTTCCATTGAGCATGTATTTGTACATCTTCTCTTTTGTTGCAGACAGTGTTCTAGGACCTAGTACACAGGATAAGTAGGTATGAATAGGAAGTGTTGGGAATTACATCGAGTTGTGATAAACGTGTGATTGTTGTGACCTTCAGTAGGTTCACATGTAGAATCTTCATATATGAATGTCACCTACTAAATTACATACAATGCAACAAACCTTTCTGGGATTGCAAGGCTCACATTTTAATGGTCGTCTTTTTTGACATTAAATTTCTATGCACATATGTACAAATATGTATATTCATATGTTTATATACACATATCTATAAATACAGTAAAAATAATAGCCATAGATAGTTGACTAGTGTTTGCTTTTCTTTCCTTTAGCTGTCAGCATCAATACTCCCACAGAAGCTGCTTTGAAGACTGAGAATGGTAAGCTTTAGATTGTATTGTCCTCCTTCTAGTCTTTTTACCTTTTGAATACACCCTACTCTAGGTAGAAAAAAGTAGAATGACTGAATTTTGCCAAACAGACTGAGTGCTGAGTGACATTTAAAACAATCAATCATTTCCTTGGAATCATATGAACATAGAAAATTAACAAATGAGACTTCAGTGAGATGCTCTGAATGATTGCAAAGAAAAATCTAATCCATCCATCCATCCATCTATCCCAGATACCCTACCACCCATCCTTTTACCCATCCACCATTTAATGACTGGAACATATGTGATACCAAGTTACTCTAATACTGCTTTTAAACATTGATAAATAAACCTAAACATTAAATTTGATTCAAAGAACCAGACACTCAAGCAAACAACAAAAACCCTACAAAGGCTTGGCTTTCCCCCAAAAGTAACTGTAGAAGAATGCACAGACATATAGAGAAAACAATATATTCTTTATATGATATAATTTTACATACTTTTAACTTGGAGGATAATAATACAGGACTTGAGGACAAAGGGTTACTCATCTAGAAAGGAGTAAAATGTCTCATGTCAAAAGAAGTTGGCTTTTGCAGCAGTAGCCCATGACCAGCATCTTCATACAATCTGGAACGCCATTTTTGCTTAGTGTACAAATCAGTAGGTTTCATGACACCACTTTCATGGGTGTGCACCTTTTGCTCCTATTCGACCATAGTTCCCATCGCTAGCCCTTCCTCCTCATTCTTGCTGGAGTCCATACTCCCCCTTTCATATTCATACATTTATAATCTCTACAATCCAGAGAACTCATGCAACAGCCATCCTTGTAAGTCTGTTTTTTTTTTTTATTATTGGATGATTTATTTACATTTCCTATGTTGTCCCCTTACCCCATCCCCCACCACCCCCTCGGAACCCCCAATCCCCTCACCCCTCCTCCTTCTTCTCTGTGGATGTAACCTCTATCTACACCCCCCCACTCCCACCTCCCCACCCTCAAAATTCCCACCCCCTGGGGCATCCAGCCTTCATGAGGTCAAGGTTCTCTTCTTCCACCTATGCCCAGCAGGGCCCTCCACTTTTACATATTCAGCTGAAGCCCTGGATCCCCCCCCTAAGTGCTCCCAGGATGGTGGTTTAGACCCTGGGAGCTGTGGTTGGTTGGTATTGTTGCTCTCCTCATGGTGCCACAAACCCTTTCAGCTCCTTCAGTCTTCACTCTAACTCCTCTATTGAGAACCCCATGATCAGTTCAATGGCTAGTTGTGAGCATCTGCCTCTGAATATGTCTGACTCTTGAAGGCCTCTGAGGAGATATCCATATCAGGCTCTTATCAGCATGCACTTCCTGTCTTCCACATCAGCATCTACCTTTGGTGATTGCACATGGGATAGATACTCAGGTGGGGTGGTCTTGAGACGGCCCCTCCTTCAGTTTCTGTCCCTCACTTTGTCTCCATATTTGCTCCCTTGAGTATTTTGTTGCTCCTTCTAAGAAGGACCGAATCACCCTCACTTGGTCTTCCTTCTTTATGGGCTTCATGTGGCCTGTGAGTTGCATCTTGGGCATTTCAAGGTTCTAGGCTAATATCCAATAATCAGTGAGTGAATACCATGTGTCTTCTTTTGTGATTGGCTTACCTCACTCAGGATGATAATTTCTAGTTCCATCCATTTACCTAGGAACCTCTCGAATTCATTGTTTTTAATAGCTGAGTAATACTCCATTGTGTAAATATACCACATTTTTTGAATCCATTCCTCAGTTGAAGGACATCTCCAGGTCCACTAATTAACCCTCTGATGATAATTTTTCTTTATTCTTTTATTTTTTAATGCTTTTAATTGAAAAAGAATTACATGACTTCCCAGCTACCTTTCTTCCCTCCAACGCTTCCCAGTTATGCTACTTCAATATCCACCAGTGATCCTAGACTCCAATATAGATAGCTTCTTTTGGATTATACTTATTTTATTACATATATATATATATACACACACACACACACACACACACACATACACACACAAATAGAACTTGCTGAGTCTGTTTCTGTTGTTTGTGTCTATATGGTTTCAAAACTGACCACACTACACTGGAAAATCCAAAAGGCGTCTCATTTCTGGGAAAGACTAATTTTCCATATTTCATGTATCAGTGCCTGCCTATATTTCTTTGTCTAAATGTGGGACTCTGAGAAGTTTGTTCCCTTCCACATTAACATGTCCATTGACATATTCTCACCTTGTGTTTATACAGACAATTACAGGACAGAGTGTTTCACAACAGACTTCCTGGTATGCTGGCTCTAGTCTGTTTTCTCCCTCTTTCAGGATGCTTCCTAGTCAGAGATGCAGTAACTGTGATGTAGATGTAGACAGTGGGGCTGGGCCCTTGTGACCTGTTGATCTCTGCATTGTGCCAGTTGCTGTTTTCTGTTTTGGTCTCCATCTGGTGCAAATAGAGGCTTCTTTAATGAGGGGTGAGAACTACATTGATCAATGGGTACAAGCATATGATTTAGAATATAATAAAGAACCATGCTAGTCTAGCAAATTGGTGGTGGTTTTGCTTTTTTTTTCTAAAGTATAATACTTCAGCAGCCCAGGAAGCTGGCTAGATTCCCTTACCAGGCAGGATTTCCTCCTACAGCATGGCCTTAGCTCCATTTAGAAAAGAAATAATGACATTTGCTGGTAAATGAATGGACTTAGAAAACATTGTATTGGATTAGGTAAGAAAGACCCAGAAAGACAAATCCACATTTTCTCACCTGCAGGTCTTAGCTCTAAATCCTCAGTTGTAAGTATACAACATGGTAAAGCACAGAAAACAAGAAATTATAAAGGGGCCATAGATACAGGGGACTTGGGTGTGGAATAGCAAGATATAAGTGACACGACATGGAAAATGGAATAATGGGATGGGGCTCAACTGGGGAGGAAGGAGATGAATACAGAAGGAGAAGGAAGGAGAGATAACATCAAAGTTATTTGATAAAAACCTCAAAATTACATTATTATATATTTATCTAAAATTATACATAATACTTATAAATATATGTATACACACACACACACACACACACACACACATATATATATATATATATATATATATATATATATATATATATATATATCACATTTTCTTATTCATCCACTTGTGCATCGGTATCTTTGCTGGTTCTACATCTGGCTATTGAGAATAGTGCTACAACATGCCCTGATTTCAAATCTTTCTGAGGTATACCAACTTAGTTTTCTTTGTATATACCTAGTAGTTATAGAGCTGGGTCATATGGTAGTTTTATATTATTTTATTTTTGAGGCGATACCACAGTTCCCACCAATAATGCATAAAAATTATTTATTTTATCTTTAGGTATTGTCTCTATCATTTGTCCTTAGTTTTCCTAATTATTGAGATTCTGAATGGGATGAGATGGAATCTCATTGCCGTTTTAATTTGCTTTATTCTGACGGCCAAAGATTTTTATGTTTATTGGCCACTAACACTTCATCTTTTAAGAACTGCTTATTCAATACATTTGCCCATTTTTTATTAAATTGATGGGAGTTTTGAGTTTGTGAGTATTTCATTTATTCTGGATTTAATCGTAATAGACATGTAGGTAAATGTTTCTCCCAGCATCTGTAGTCTTTCTCTTACTTTTAAAATCATTTCCTTGCTCTGTGGGAGATCTTTAATTTATACAATCCTACCTTTTAATTTTTAAGATTATTACTTGGCTATTGAAGACCTATGCACAAAACCCTGCCAACCATATCTTAAATTATTTTCTTTATGTTCTCCAACAGCAGTCTCAGCATATAAAAAGGAGAGAAGAAAGTTATGGTATGAATATTTGCACAAGTTTTAATCCTATACTTTAAATTATATTGATCCTTAATGACAAATACTTAAAACAAAGTAACAGGATACAAAAGCAACACACAAAATACTTCTCTTATATTGATAATGAACTTCCTGATAAGTGAATTAGGAAATAGAGCATCCACAATATAGGAAAAAGTAAAATACAAATCCAGGAGTAAACCTAATCAATAGGGTGAAAACTCCAATGAATGAAGACTAGAACAGGAAATTTATGGTAGTCAGAAGATTGATAGGTCTCTTATTGTCATAGCTAGTTCAGATTATTGTTAAGTAATGGATATATTATCCAAAGCAATCTAAAGATTCAAAGAAATACCCATCAAAATTTTAATACCTTTGTTTATAGAACTAGAAAACTCTTGAAATTTATATGGTAGTAGCAAAGATCTCAAATAACCACAAATATCCTTAACAGAGAAATATGGAATATCACAAGATCTGCTTTCAAATTATCCTACAGTTCCACAATAACAAAACCAGTATGATACACAGAACAATTTAGATATGCAAATGGCATTAAACCAGATTGAATAGACAGAGGACCCAGAAGTTAAGTGTTCTCTTGCCTTATTGTTCAATGCCTTCTCTGCATCTACTGAGATGACTGTGTGGTGCCTGTGCCTGGATCTACTGATATCTTGAACTATAGCTATTGCTTTGTGTACTGTAGATCATCCCTGTGATGCTATGACACTTTTAGTGTCTTCTAGCATCTGGTTTGCATGTATCTTATGGCAAATTTTGTCTATGCTCACCAGGAAAATTTACTCTGTAGACTTCCTCACTTGGTTTTTGAATGAGGATATTAGTGACTATATAGAAAGGGTTTTGTAGGGTTCCTCCCCTTTCTGCTTGGTAGAATAGTTTGAGGAGCAGAAGTGTTAACTCATATTTAGATATCTGGTAGAATTCAGCCATGATTCCATATAGTACTGGGCTTTTCTCTATTAGGAAACTACTAATGCTTCAATCTTACTCCTTTTATGGATTTTGTCCTCTTGATTTAGCTTGTCTTATGCATCTCATGCTTCATATACTCATTCTGTAATGTTTATGCTGTGGAGAAAACAGGTTTCCCAGCAATGCGCAGAGATTCCCTGGACTTCCTTAGTACATCTTATAAGGCTGCTTTTCCATCTCGTTGTATTAAATTGCATTGCTGCAGTCTCGCTTTGGCTACTTTGCCTAATTTGTCAATCTTGTTCATCTGTTCAAAGGACCAACTCCATTTCATTGCTTCTTTGCTTTCTTCTTTCAGTCTCTACTTCATTTCTTTCTGCCCTGGTTTTTATTATTTCTGTTATTCACTGCTTCGAGTTTTCTCTTGTTTCTGTTTTAAAGATGTTAAAGTGAATTCTTGAATTATTTTTCTGAGATTTCTTTTTTAGATAAACACCAGTAGCTATAAACTCTCTTCTCAGAAGTGCCTTTGTAACACCCCAAAACTTCTAATAAGTTTCTCTTTCATTTTCACTTAAGTCTAAAACTAGTTTCTATTTCTTTCCTGATTTCTTTAATGAGCCACTAACCTTTCCATGTCATTCTGTTGATTCTTCAGACATTTGCGTTCCTTTTTACAATTTCTCCTGTCACTTACATCTCGTTTTGTCCCTATCTTGTTTAGATAAGATAAAATAACTATTTCTTTTATTATTTGTTAACACTAGTCTCATGATGTAAACTAATATTTGTTTGAAACAAAGTTCCATGAGCTTCTAAGAAGAATGTGTATTCTCAGTGAGTTATATATAATATTCTATAGAGGTGTGTTAAGTTCATTGGAAGTGTGGGACAATTTAATGTTGAAGTTTGTTGATTGATTTTGTAGTGTCTGCTTGAGTGTGGTATTGTAAGTTACTGACTTAGTGTATTTGGTCTTTATTTCTTATCTGCTCTTTATTTCTATTATTGTCTGTTTCACTCAGTATTCGATGTATGTGCTTTTATAATTTTATAATTATCACAGCATCTTGATGTAGCATCCTCTTTAGTAATTTTTTGACCTTCTTTATCTCTTCCCTTGATTTTTGGATTGAAATCTACTATCTGCCTATCAAATGATTTGCATTCTTTTGTTCTCAGCCTGTGCATAGCTTTATCAGTTATAGGTTTCTTGCAGACAGCAATTGTTTGATCCTGGTTTTCATTTTGTTTAATTTAACAAGCTCATTGGCATATTGCATGGAAGAATTAAAACCATTTGCATTTCATATTATTAATTAGCATTATAAAGCATTGCTGATTCTGTAGTTCGTGCTGGTTGTACTATGCTTGAAGTAATTGTTCCGTCTTTTCTTCCTCTCCTGCTTTTATTCAGATCTTTCTGTTTGCTGAGCTGTCTGTATCTGTTTCTTCACATATTTCCCTCATGAAATTTGCCCTTTGCTGATTAATATTGTCTTTCTTCTTTTTTTGGAGTGTAAGATTTTAAGATCCTTCAATAATGTGGGCTTGGTGGCCAAGCACAAACTGCTTCATTTTGTGCTTGAAAAGTCTCCATTGATTTTCAGATACTATTTCCTAGATACCACTGCACATATTATCAGCAGATTTTAAGATTTGAAGCTTGTCACTCAGCTCTTTTCTTGTCTTAATGGTCTCTGCTGGAAGCTCTGAAATCCTGATATGTGTGCCTCTGTGACTCAGGATTTTTCTTCGGCGGCTTTTCATGGATTCTTTCTATTGTTGTTTTCATATCTTGGCTTTAAGGACAGTGCAGAAGTTCTTTTCTGATTGTATTTGGAATTTTAAGGACCTCTTGTGCTTGGATGTCTACATCTTTCCCTGGTTTGAGAATGTTCTATTATAGTTTCAGCAGATACATTTTTGAGACCTATAACTAGCTTTTCTCATTTTATCTTAGCTATTCTACTTACCCAGTGGCTTCTCAGGCTTAATCTCTTGATTGTTTTTCAGAATTCATGAATTTATGATCATGCTTGTTTTTCTTTATTGATGTCTAAGTGTAATATCTTCTCAAACAGGTATCTTATTCCAAATATTTTTATTTGGATTAAAAATATAAACTTACTACAAGTTTGATGAAATTTACAAAAGTATTTCCCTCATATCCTATCTATTAAATTCACTTTCAAATCACACATGCACACTTTCAAATCCTTTAAATATTGACCCACTCATTCACTGTTATGAATTACATAAGCTCTTTAAAATTTATCTTTTAATTTGTAGGTAGGACATCTAGTATTCTTTAGTGTTACAGGACAATTAAACATGGTGATATGCAAGATTCATTTACCCAGTTCCTGAAGCAGTAGTAATCACAGGATAGAGAGCATTAATACTTATTAATACTCATGAGCATGTCCACAAGCACCTGACATCCAGAAACCAAGCATATGAATGGGAAATTTGGAGAAATGAGTGATTAGAAAGTTGTGGTTGCCTTCCTCTGGTTAGATAGAAATTGGCCTAAACCAGACTCCCTCAAGGGCATTATGATCCTTTTGTTGACTCTAAAGTTAGACACATTCATTGTAGGTAGAACATAAGATATCAGAAGTTTGAAATCAGCCCATTCGAAATTTCTTCTATTGACCATATCTTTTGTGCAACATTCTGGCAATTTTTTTGCATGGAAGTATAGATATAGAAGAAAAGCAGGCAATCTGTAATATAATATTTCAGGTGTGGAAAAAAATGTATTCTTCACAATATATAGTTTGGTATCTTTGTGTACAAAACTATACAGCAACCATTATCTACAATATCTCAAAGTAACATCAATTATGTTTGGAATTTTGAGCCTCATATTTTTAACATGGCTTCTCTGGTATCTGTGTCAAGATTTCATATATATCAATTCACACACACACACACATACACACACTTTCAAATAATAAGCATGAATAACTAACTAGTGACTTAATTTCTTTCAGTTTTCACAACTACTCATGTTAATCCCAGAGAAACTGTGTTGAGACCTGAAAATGGTAAGTTTGAATTTATGGTTGCTTTTACCTCTTGAAGAAGTGTTTTTCTTCTATCACCTCATCTTCTGAACATTCGTGGATTAATGTTATAAAACAAACAAAAGTAATTGCTAAATGCAGTGGAAGAGTTTGAGTTTGCATTATAAATCAATCTTTTCCTCCATGTCACTATAGATTAAAAACAATTTCCATTTGAAACTTTACCTTCAAAAATAGAAGTTTTTTTCCATTATCAGAAAGATTTTTACTGAAAGGAGCCCTGGTAGTTACAAACAAACAAACAAACAAACAAAGTACTCTCCTAAGAAATACTAAGATGCACCAAGTAAGTGCTGTAAGACATGCCAGTAATCCTAGCACTTGGAAGGTAGAGGCAGAAGAATCAAAAGTTCAAGACTAGCCTGACTTTGTTAAATATTTTCATGTGTTCATGGGGTGGGGGTGGGGCTCTGAGAGAGAGTATGTGTTTAAATTCATGTGTGAATATGCATATATATGCATATACATGCTAGAGGAAAACCTTTGAAATGCTCTGAAATGCTAAACACCTTCTTTAAGACAGGTCATTCATTAAGCTAGGCTGCCTGGCTATCTAGCCTAAGGGAGCCCATCTTTCTCTGATTATACAGCACAGTGATTACCACACAGTACACAGGCCTAGCATTTTTATGTGTGTTCTGGAAACCAAACTCAGATTCTTATATTTTCAAAACAAGCACTTTTACTGACCCTGTCTTTAAAAATATCATGTAAGATTTTTGACTATACCATTTAAGCCTGATTCTTTTCTCATACATGGAGTCATTCAGAATTTAACTCATTTAAGTTCTATTGTGAAATTAAATACAATGAATGTGAATTGCTTAATGCATTGCCTGGAATAGCAATTATCATTGTAGAAGTATGAACTTTCATTATCAATTCTGTCTGATGATCTCTCTCTCTCTCTCTCTCTCTCTCTCTCTCTCACACACACACACACACACACACACACACACACACACACACACAAACACACAGCATGTCAAATAATGCCAATGGTAACTCACTAGAACTTGTTCTCATTTCTTCTAGTGAACAATGCTACTGATCTGGAAGCTTGCTTGAAAGAAAGAAAGGGTACGTCGTCGTTTCTTATCTTTACCTTTATCTTGTCACAGAGAACATGCTCTCAATCATCTTAAATTTGAATTTCTCTGCTTTAAAGAAAAGCCATAGTGGCTGCAATTGCTGTTTAGACTGAGTGATATTCTAATTTAAACCACCATTTCCTAACCATATCAACAATTTTTCTTCATACAACTTTGATGAGGGACTATAGGGTTTTTTTTTTACTACTTTTCCCCCTACTAATCACATTTCTTAACACCTACAGAATCCATTTTAGACAAAAGGCCCTTGAGCTGGGTTCTGTGTGTATCTCTCTTGTTACTCCTCTCATACACTGTAATGGTACTCTATTGTTCAGATGTGGCTACTGAGCTAATGTTAAGTCACATGTCACACATTCAGATCTGGGGTACAACGCAGATCATCAAATGGCAACTTGATCACTTACTCAGTTTTGCATTTTTCCTTCTAAGTCACAGAATAAGATATTGTATTCTGTGCAGTGCTATATGAATGGTGAAGAGAATGGGCTTCATATTGTATCTGGCTAGTGGTCCAGTCCTTCTAATGCTCCATCTGTACATATATGCATGAGTGACTTCCATTCTGTAAGCAAGATGTGTTTCACCTGGCAATGGAGAATAATAACCCTAAATTCCCAATTACAGAGATGAGTGCCATAGTGTCAGATGCCCAGTAAAGTTATCATATTTAGTAAGCAGAGTGAGTACTAGTTTCTGTTCCTTTCTCCTGATATATACACCAAGATGAGACGCTTATATTTATTCTAGGGATGACTGTTCTTCCGTTTACTCAGGGCCAAGAGCTCAGATCTGAGGTGTGACATGAAGAATGGACCTGACCAAGGACAGAGTTAAAACATTTTATTACTTTTGATATGTTATCTTCAGGCCAGAAAGAATCATGACCTTGACTCATTAAGTAGCTACTGTGGTTCTCCAATTCCACCATTGTATTAACTGATGATAGCATTTATTTCTTATAAAACTTCAATTACCCATTATATACTAATGAGAGGCTTGAGAAAGATGGGTGAATGTCTTGGGAAACCTGGATTGACAGGCTGCCTCAGGCTTTTCTGTAGAGTCCTCTTCTATAATCTCCTGTGCATTCCACTGAGCTAGCATTGGGTTTCCATAGTCAGTGTCTCCTGAAGGAGCACTGCAGGCTTTATCTACAATGCGTCAGATGTTCTGTTGTATTTGTGCTTATATTTTTTATGTCTGGAATGATAGTTATACTTGGAGATATAAAAAGAAATTAGGTAACATTTCTTTAAAGTCACTTCTGTGGACAAAGACTTGGGCTGTGGGTTACTCAGTACATATTAGGCAAACTATTTTTTCTGTGCCCTGTTTGATTACAAATAGAAATGAAAATTCTTCCTCTACAAAAAGCTATTTATTTATTAAAAAGGTGAAAGTTTCATGTGCAAAGATATCAGAATATTATTTAGAATTTGCTTTGTACATGATGGATATTATCGGTTTTTCACTTCTGACATATCTAAATAATATCTAAACTTTTCCTGCATTTAACCTTCAAATGCATCCGTCTATCCCAAGTGCAACTTATCTTTTCAGTAGTAGTAGAATTCCAAATGAACTTATCAAAGGATGTTATTAATCTGACTTCTAAGATGAGTCCTCTTACTGATTCTGCTAAGAGTGGTAGGTGTTGAGTTGTCCCTTAATGCAGGTCACCAGAAAAAAAAGTTGCCTATGTGTGCTGTTTTGTCAAAATAGCAGATAACACTAACTCCAAGATTCTTTTAGATTTGCTGCAGCTTCAGGTCACCACCACCTCTGCATTCTACACCTACCTCATCCTGTTCTTTAAGAGCACAGTCTACTTGGCCTTTGTTGTATTCTGTCTGTTTAGAAGAACATCCATGCCTTGTGATGGTCAACGTTCATAACAGATGATGAAACAGAATGGTCATGCCATCTTCATCGTTACTGCATCCCAATATCTGCTGAGGGTCCATCTGGGCTTGCTTGCTGGCTTTGACCTCCACAAGGACACATTTGTGTGGTTTTTGTATCATTATTATAGTTCTCACAGCAGAGACGAAACTGATCAACTTCACTCTCCAACAAATAGCTTCCAAGCATCCAGCCATCCTAACCCATCCTCTCTCAGTCCCTCTAGCATCCCCTAGCATCACAGGCCAGATGTACACAAACTGCAGCTCCTAGTCATCCCACTTCATGCCCTAGAACCAGATAATGCTTCCAAAACCTCTACTTCATATGCCCTAGATAACTTTATTTGAACTTAAATTGTGTGCTTTGTTTTATGAAATATAATTTAAAAAAAATCCAGCCTACTTTTGGTATGATGTGTTTTTACTTGTGGCAGTGATTGAAGGTTCAAAGTACAAAGAAACATGACAACTGAACTCAGAAATGTTATGTCTGTTGGTAACAAGGTCCAAAACTATAATCCTAAATCTTAGATGATGGTTGGAAAAATATTCTGGAGCAGTAGATCCTAAGAGGAAGGCCACGTGCAGAAGCCAATGGGACTGCTCTCTCAGGGGAAACTAGGTCATTTAGTTTAAATCATTTCCATGGAAACAGGATGTGTGCTGTGTGATCAACTCTGTGCCTGTTTCACAGCATCATGCCTCCCAATCCTCACATTGTTCATAGGAGAGCTGCCCAAACCCCAGGAGGAAAGCCAGTGGAGGAGATGAACACACAGACTGTAGACCTGAGAACCTAGGTTTCAACCCTGGATCCAGAATTTAGAATCTGTGTGAGATCAAATACTGTGAAAGAAAATTAGAGTGATGTGTCCTCTGGAGCTGTGTACATTATATGGGTTAATAAAGTTCTGTGCTGGCCAGGGCTTGAGGGCCTCTGGTTAAGTTACAGAGTCTACCTTAGAAATACTGTATACCACAAAGGCACAGACTTAGCTTCTAATGCACCAGGCAAATTAAAATTCTCTAAGAGTGTACTGATATGAATACAATTCTATCCTATAGAACATTTAAATTCACTGATTTTCAATTAATAGTCATAGTTTGAAATGAGGTTTGTCTGAATTCAGTGCATTTGTTTTATAGGCATAGATCACTTATGCAATTATTATGTGCCTTCCTCTAAGTCACTCTCAATTGAGAAAAATAAAACAAATGGATTGAATCATCTCAAGATTTCCTGAAGGGCTCGAGTGTCTGTTTTCCTTACATATATTCCAGATCATCTATTGTTCATTGATTCTCAGTCTTTCTTTGGGAAAGACTCTGCTCTACTCTGGAATCACAGTAGTCTCCCCCTCTGCCATCAGTAGAAGTTCTGCCTTCACCCCTGAGTACCTACCACATCCTTGTTTTTTTCTGGGAGAGCTAAAGAAGTTGGCTATGGGTTGCAGGTACTGCAGGGCCATTATTAATGTTCTCAGGATGTGAACAGCATTCTGACACATAGCTCTTCAACTCAGTGAGCTCTGGAAGTCCTCAGACTCGCCATATGGAAGACTCTGATGATGCCAAATATATTTCTGAGGAGGAAGAGAGTTGTGCATCCTTGTTCTTCATCCAAGGCTTGTTCACTAAAATTGATACATATAGGGAAGCCGTGTGCTTCTATGGGAGGACCCTGGACCAGAAATCACACTTCAAAGGCATTTAACAGTCTGTCTCTTAGTCTTTCCCCTCTCACAGTGACCCATAAGGCATATATGTAATTACAGAATCCCATGCTTGATGAACGTCTACACTGTAAAAATTTCAAATCATTGTAAACATCTTTCCATTAAATATTTTTCAATCTTTGAAAGCATTCATTTTTTTCTCCCAGCTATGTGAAATAGATCTTACATTATATGTATGATTTAGTCTCATGATGAAATTTAACTATGTTGTGGAGAACATATTACAGTTTCTATGCACCTGCAAATTCAACTGCAGAAAGCTTAATGAAGAACACTGATCATGGTATGTGGAGCCTTATTTTAAATTTCATTCATACACAGTGAGACAAGGGTGACATTCTATAGGTTGGGAAACCAAGGCCGAGATGAGTAAGAAACCTTCCCATAACTATGCAACTAAGAACTAGAGCAAGGAAGGATTTGAACCCAGGCTGCCTGGGTTCAGCAGCCCAGCCCTTGCCTTCTAAATCATTTGGCTACGGAGCAGAAAAAGGTATTCCTCAGGAAAATCTTCCTCATCAGGCTAAGAACTGATTGACAGAATGATTCACCTTTCATCACCTGGTTGTATGCTTTTGTTCAAAATACAAAGCTAGAGGCCAGTCTGTCACAGATTATTTACGCAAAGCTGACTTCCACACAGACTTCCTGTCCACCAAGATTGTTGTGCTACATATCACAGGTTGGGATAAAATAAATTTGGGAACAGAAGTCTGCACTCAAAGGCACTCATAGAAAAGAATGAAGATTTCCACAGTCTCACATGCAGAAAGTCCTGTCTGGACAGTAGCCTTTCTTCCAAAACTTCAAAAGGCCTTTGAGAAAGGAGTGTGCACAAACCATCTCAACAGCTGGGAGAATTTGGCTAACAAGCTTTTCAGGTTTTCTTATACACTCACGGTGCACGGGTAAGCAGAGAGTCCTTCAAGTACTTCTCAACTATAAACTACAACTAGTTTAGAAACTCTATGACTCACTTATAAAGCAAAGAGAAAACTTCTAGACAATACACTTCAGAGTTTTCTCTAGTACTGATGCACACCACTTTGTATTTTTTTTATTTTGCAATTAAATAAATTTTGCAAAACAAAAATACATTTTATAATGATGAAAGCTCAATCCCTAAAGCCCTCATAGGAATTCAGGAATGGTGATGCACACTTTTAACCTCAACCTGGATGAGGCTAAAACATGCATATTCTTGGTGCTCAGTGGCCAGTCAGCCTAGCTTATGTAGTGAGTTCAAGGTCACTGAGAGAGGACAGTGCTTGAAAGTCAACACCTGGGCTTGCCTCTGTGTGAACATGGACACTTGCACATATGTACAATAACAGACTAAGTATCTTATTCATGTTCTCTAGTGATACAGAGAAGAGATGCCAAATCCCCTTCAGAAAGCCCAACTTTCTGCAGCCCAAGTGTATTCGAACACCTGGAAGAGGCCTGTCAAACTTCAATGCTAGGCTAACCTTTCAAGTATAAAACAGGATCTTATGATGATACCAATTTATTTTTTCTGAAAATAAACATCTCATCAGTTTGATGCCTGTTTTATGTCTGTTTACATGTGTCTATTCATGTTCTTCCCCATTTTCAACTGTGCAGTAATACCAGCAAACATGGCATCTCTTAGTACATTTCTGTAAGCAGGGATAGTAAGCCAAACGGTCTTCATGTGGTAGCTGGATGAGAGTTCAGTATTTGTGACATATCTTTTTTAATGGGCACTTATGAAGTTAGAACTACATTTGAATCAGTACTATTTAACTTTTACACTGGGAAGGTTGTTTACAATCAGTCTCAGTCTAAAAAGCAGGTTCTATGGAAAGCAAGCAGAGCTACATTTTGGAACAACTCATGAAAAAGACTCGGAGATAACTCCTTGATGGTCCTGAGTTGATCAGACTGCTTCAGTCTAAGTTCCTGGCCCAGCTTTCCAGACATGGAAATCTTTCTGCAGTGGCAAATACTGACAGGGAACTGACAACCAGAAGCAGCAGCTTTGTGAGGTCATGACTAGCTAGGATACAGGCAGCATCTCCTGTGGTCAGACATCTCAGCATCCTCCTTCCAGAGTCCAGCTGGGCTCCCAGGTCTCACCAGTAGAGTGCCAGTTGCAGGGGAGGAAGGGACACCGGAGGTTAATGGTGTGCAGGATGGTGCTGCTATGCTTGGTGGCTTTTTTTTTTCTCAACATCTTTTGTTTACCTCCTTGGTCAATGTGGTTGCTTCCTGGAAAATGCTCAAAGCCAAACCCACCACTACTCATTGGGGCAACACAAAGGGTAGCTAGGGTGTTAGAAGAGAAAATAAGAGCAGTTAAACCACAGCCAGCTCTGCTCTGCTTCAAACGGTCATGGCTAATAGAAAAAAAAATTAGCTTTATGTTGGGGGGTGGCAGTCAAACTGAAGAGTCACACTCCCTGAGGTGGACACTTGGTTCTCAGTTGTTTCAGCTAGAATCAGATGCTGATATTTTTAACTTTTTTTTTTAACTCAGTGCAAAGAGGGTGACATTTCAGTGACAATTTCATGTACTTGAAGCCTAGCCAGATGTCAGTGCTGAGAAAGAACACCACTGAGAAAGAGTGCTGAGGTCCTGTCCCAAGAACAGACCTGGAGAGTTCCCTCTACTTTCCCTTACTATGAGCAGTCTTTCTTGGTTGCACCCCGGCCTCCCTGCTAGACTCCTTGTAACCGTGCTGAGGTAGGCATATTCTGGAAACAGTGTATAAGCAGGACTGGATCTGTGCAGGGCCTGTTTCCACCCAAGTGTGAAGCATTGCTGCTGCATGAAGTGAACCTTTCTAGCATGACACAACCAATGGTGGAGCCTCACAGTCTACCCTCTGGGAAGCTGAAAGTGAATTTGGAAAAGTGACTGTAAAAACACGTGACGGCATTAATTAGTTGATATTAATCCTAATGATGTAAACATCCAGGAAAAGTGGCAGCAAAAGCATCCACAGCCTTTGCTGGTTGTTTGTTTGCAGAACATCAGATCCTACCTCAGAACAAGAAGTCCCAAGAGAGTCATACAAAACACAGGCCAATACACCTGTGTCCCTAGGGCATACCCTCTTCCTTTTGTAACCCATCACTCCTGGACAAACATGTAATATAGACAAAACACAGTAGTCATTTTGATATGTTGGATTTATTATTTTAAAACTGTATAAAGAGCACATGTGCATGAGTTTAAAAACACAAGTGAAATGTAAGGAGTTAAAAAAGAAATACAAAAGAAATCTGAGACATGAAACAAAAAAAATACATTCTGAAAATTGAAATAAAAAGGTATTTCACTTACTACAAAATGTTATTTCAATATATTAAGCAGTCTTTTGATTCAGATGCAGCACAAGACGGAGTTATCATTATCAGGTCAGACCGAAACTCACAGACTAGAGGAAGGACCACAGCGTGACCCGAAGGCCACAGGCAGGGATGATGTGAGTGGAGGTGGAGCAATGTCCATGAGGTATCACCATAAATAAACTCACTAGCTCATCAGCATCCAGCAGTGAGCAGATCCACCACTTCAGCTGTCTTCCTTGGATGACTCGCTGTGAGGGTTCTTCACACTTAGAGAAAGAGTGAAGACAGTGAGTTGTGGCCAGAGGCCAAGTGCTGTGTTGCTGCCATTTTCCTAACTCTGTATTGCAGGCAGGCTATGACAGAGATTCATAAACGACACTAACATGACAACATATGGCTTAATTTTAAAGAGTTTAACATAAAACCTGATTATTTCATGCTGACAGTTTTGCCTCTTGTGTGTCCAGCTGCTTTGCTGTGCTGTGCTGTGTGCTGACAGTGTCACAGACACGAACGGGGCTCATCTGCTGTGGCACTGACTGGGCCAGCAGCCCATCTGCCTTCCCTTGTTTTGTGAGCCACAGTCTGATAGCCTGTTCCCCAGTGGTTATGTCCAGAAGCACTGCTGCCCTCTGCTTGCTACTTACTGTTCCTACATGAGGAAGCTTTCCTATGAGACGTGCCAACGCCCTTGAGACAAATCCCTATGGGGAGCTGCAGAAGTCCCTGGGGTATGACTGGTGGATCTGAGCTCAGTTCCCCACTTTATGCTGTGCCGTCTCAGACAAGTCTCTCACCCACCCTCTCCATCCACAAGTGTAACAGGGAGGTACCATCGATCCCTTACCTCAGCATCGCTGACTGTAAGACACGTTAGGAGCGTGTTTGAAATTAAGCCAACAACTGGCCACTGACAATCTGGCTAAGTTAATCCGTATTTTCTTAGAAATGTGGGCCTCTGAGGGATCTTTCAGGGTACATATTTACAACCCATATACAATATGAAGGCCTCAACCTGAATTGTTCTTACACACACACATACACATAAGCAGGACAAATCTGGCTCTGGCTGGCTGCACACTCTGTGACACACTTCAACACTTTGTTGGTACAATTTCATTTATTAACACTCACTTCACAGAGCAGAACTCATAGTTCTAAAAGCGGTTTCTCACTGTCCTGTTTCTCCTCAGCTTCTTCTTCAGATCCTATGAGGTGGGAAAAAAAAGAAAAGCCAGGGTTTCATTGTGTGAATATTACAAACTTCTTTACTGAAATGTAGATATAAAATATAATGTAGATATAAAAAAGAAACATATCAATAAACTGTCATTTTGAAGTTTGACCTAAGGTTCTGTAGGAGAAACTTCAAGCACCACTTTGACCTTGGACTAGGTTGATGAATGGACTCACTTACATACTAGTCAAAGGTATTCACACATCAAGAATTATTATCGGTTCCTATGCTTCATCTCCCTCTTTGTTAAGACTTGCTGGTGTGTTTTAAACTGTTAAATATATGTATAGGTGTTTTGTCTGCATATGGCTGTGTAGTAGATGCATGCTTGAACACAGGTCTCTAGAACTAGAGTTATGGACTATTGTGAGCTCTCATACTGGTGCCTGGAATTGAATTAGGTACTCTGGAATGCCAACCAGCGTTCTTAGCCATTGAACCATCTTCCCAGTCCCACTGTGTGTACATTAAGTATAAACTACATTTAATCAAGATGATTTTAAAATCCATGGCACAGGTTGAACTGAGCACAGTAATGATTCCTAATGCTCATGGAAGGTGTTGCCGGATGGTCAAGTGCCCCTGGGATCACTGAGAAGCTCCCTGATTTTCAGCTTTAGGTTTTTCTACAATTGAGCAAGCTTTGTCTAGTTCTGAAATTCCATCCTTAGTATCTTTACTAAATAAAAACTACTAATTATCATCAAAGACTTTTTCCTCTAAAGATCAGAAATCTGAGCTACCAGTCTGAGTTATATATTCTTTGAGTTACATTTCTGTAAAATAACTTGCACTCACTTAAAATTAATTTTTATATAATCTATAATAACAGAAATTATTGCAAAAGCAAACTCATAGTTAAATAAAAAGTCTGCACAGTCTAAGCTTACATATGACAAAATTAAAAACCCAAATATATATATATTCACATATGTGTCATATGTGTGTGTGTGTGTGTGTGTGTGTGTGTATATATATATATATATATATATATATATATATATATATGGAGAAATAATAGAAAATAACCATATAACACAATACTTACATATCTTTGAAAATTTCAAAATGTCCACAGCAAAATGAAGGAAACTAATTTTTAACTCAGAACTTCATAAACTGAATCCTGCTTTTACTATAGCAAATACAAGGACCAGGCTGTGAAATTACACACACAAGTAGAAGAAAACACCATGAGCTGATATTGCTCCTCAGGCCAGCTTTGCATATTTTTATCTAAGTATGTAGCACTCTCATGATCAGGGAAGGATTTCAGGAGAGTAAGAAGACAAGGTATAAATAAGGAGGCGGCCACTCTCAGAGGATGCAGAGACCGGAAGATAATGTGCTCTGGAGTGCACGTTTGTCTTATGAAGCAGAGAACAAGCACAGTACAAGGAACGAATGGTGGAGAGTCTAGTCACTAGATACCACTAAACATGGCAGAGTCCAGAGACCTCTGGGAAGTGAGGTTTAGAAAGCAAAGCAAGAATGTAAGAGCGAGGACGTGGAGGAATGCTGTGAAACTCTGTCCACTGGGCACGACGCTTCATACACATGAATGCAGAGCAGCTGTGGTTACATAGCTGCCCAAGATCAAGGAGGCTAAACATCCAGTGTGGAAGGTGGAAGGGCACTTAAGGGCCCATCCTAGTTAAGGAGCTTTTGGCAGCTGATGACTGCCAAGGGAGGGAGAGTTACTTTTCTTTTAGGGGGTGGTGACTGGCAGGCTGTCCAAGCCCCAATGGATTACCCCACCCCATAACACCCATGCACATACAGGCAGCACTAATTGCACTTAATAGATTAAAGTTAAAAGACAACACAAAGCTGGAGGCAGATGTGCACAGGGACCTAGAGGAAGGGGAGTATATTTCCATCTTATACATATAGGAAGTCTTCTAGGAATACAAATCTTCTTAAAACTTAGGAAAGTTTTTCAAAGAAGAAGTTGAGGAGGAGAAGGAGGAGGAGGAAGAAGAGGAGGAAGAGGAAGAAGAGGATGAGGATGAGAAGGAGAAGGATAAAACACAGAAAAAGGAAGTAGCACTGTTCTATACAGAGTGTACTTCATGATTAATTTACTAAGTTAACAACAGTGCCCTTTTGAGAGAAAAAACAATCCTAATCCAGAACTGCTTCACTATACATTCAACAAAATGCAGCATTGTTTAAAAGAAAAATAACACAATGTGTTAACAGTCATCCTGAGAGATAAAAGAAGAGTCAAAACCAACCATCTGCGAGTCTCCAGGAAAATGTTCAATCAGGAAACATCAAAGCAGCAATAAATACACTCAAAGGATATGTACAATCAATTTAAGAAAGAGAGGCAAGAGAAAAAAAACAGCCAGAAATTGTCAAGATGCAGTAACCTTAAAAAGGGGCAGAGACTGAAACACAAGTCCTGGAGTGGGAGAACAGTCAGGAGTGGCTATGAGAGGATGGGGAAAGCGAGATGGGCAGCAGGAGCCCTCGCTTCACTAGAGCATCCAATCTGCACAGCAGAGAACGACCAGAGGGCATGGTACACAGACAGACGCTGGCCAGCTCAAATCAGGCAAACCAAAATGTGCATGGGGAGGTTGGGGGTCAGGAGGACATTTGAAGAAATACTGGCCAGATGCTCCTGGGGTTGTTGAGAGCCATCAACCCATATACCTAATAGTTGTAGGAATGGGAATAAGAATCTACCCCAAGGGCCACATCACAAATCTGCTGATAAACAGTTAACACTATAGCAGGTCAAAATGCATGCATACCAGCAAAGCAAGGTCTAAAATAAACTATAGCTTTAAAGGCCTGTATCAGATCATAAGAAAGGACTCAAGTCAACTAAGTAAAGTAAGGGACATTTTTACGAAGTAGAAAAAGATTTTGCTAAATGCAATCTGAAGGGAATCAAAGAAACCACTGGCTTGGCACACTCACAGCAAATGACTTTTAGCAAATATGTCAAGTGGGTCAGTGGAGAGCCACTGTTTTGATAATTGTTTCGAAGACAAATGGACAGATAGGGGACATCAAGAGAATATGCATGTAGTATATTTCTTTTATATATAAAAAGTAATTAAAATATACTACAATCCCAAAAAATGCAAAACGAAACAAACAAATACCCTAATCTTGATTGAAACTTCTAGATAAAATGCACAGGCAAATTCCTTTATGACAGAAGGTTCAGAGATCCTAGTTATGACCGCTAATACACTATCATCAAAATAGAGCAGATCCATAAGTTAGGCTTAATTGACATTAAGACACAACACAGGAGAAGACCACAGGACAGGCACCCCCTGAAGTGGGCTTGAAGACGTTGGCCTGAGGCTCCAGCCTTGGTCACAGAATGTCCTGGCTGCTTGAGTGCTAAGAATAAGAGTACTGTGTGCTCAGTCCTAATGGGAACATCTACATCTCCTCCAAGGCTCAGAGATTACACGGGGAAACAGCAGAGGCTGCAGAACCAGGACAGGGAAGGTGGTGTGAACCACTCACTATCTCATGGACATGATCTGGACATACACTAATGAACCTCAGAAGCTGTAACTGCCTACACAAGACTGGGAAGATCAATAATCAATCATGAATGCCAGTTGGGGAGTCATGCAGACCCTGCTTCTCCCTGGGGAGCTACTGAATACTGGTGGCTACTGGGGAAGGGGTAGCCACTGTCTTCAGTAGTGTGGTCACTGGTGAGTTCCCCATGCTCCAATGGATAGCGTCACCTATGCTCACAAGGACTCTGGTTAAACCCAGTAGACAACCAACCAAACAAGAAGACATGAGAGTGAGAGGGGGATCTGTAGAGAGGAGAGGGGGATAGCCAAGGCGGGAGGGGTGGAGCAGATTGTGTTATATAAATGTATGGAATTATTATAGAATCTAATTGAAATGTGAATTAAATATAAAGTAAAAAGACATAAGGGACGTGGAGCAGGGATGCGGCAGAGATGCCAGCATGTGGGGACATGCAAGTTAAGGGCAGCGAGCACCTCTGTTAGCCTACCAAAAGCAAACGTGTGCAAACAGCAAACAGCGTTGGCAAGGAGTCATAACAATAGGGCCAATACTCACTGCCTGAAGTACGTGCAGAGCAGAGAACTGCGAAGAGCAGCTTATGAAAAGGTCAAGAGGCATTTACCAAATGGTATATCAAGTCTTTTACAAATGCATCCAAGAAAAGTAGTAAATTTCCAAACATGTAAGTGGCTGTTCATGGCTGGATTACTTATTACCAGCCCAAGCTGCAGTCTGAGGCACCAAAGACTGACAAACGGTGCAGTGTCACACCATAAGGGGACAAGAACTGACGTCTGCAAAAAGAGCAGCTGTATGCAGAAACCACACGGCATGACTGTTACTAGTACATGTCCAGGAGACAAAGCATCAAGATAGGAAGCAGAGGAATAGTCACCTTAGCATGACATGTACAGGCACAGTGGCCACTGATATAGTAAGATGGCCTAAAACTACCACCAGCTATAACCTAGTGGTAATTCCCTAAATGACCACTAGGTGGTAGACATCACAGATGGATTGCCCCGCATCCACCCTGGAAAGCTTGGGGAAAAATTACTTCATTTAATTTTCATTCACAAAAGATGTATGTATTTGTAGAATGTAAAGTTAAATATACTTCCAAAAAGCTTAAAATATCCATTAATCAATAACTCATGGAATGGGTTTTAATGCATTAAATATTCCTGGTACAAAGGGTAACCACCTAATTGAGAGCCCTTCTGAGGGATGAAGGAAGGCTGCTCACAGGCAAAGCAGTCCCTTTATTTTGACTTGCCCAGAATAAGTAAGTATTATACAGTTTGAGGCATTCATCTATCCATCTAACTGTCCACTGCACTGGGATCAAACCCAAGGCTTACATCTGTCAGACAGGTGCTACACTTCTATACTACACACCTTCAGTCCCAAACTAGTCTGTGCTTCAAACCAGACTTCCCATGCAGGTAAAGAACTGTCCCGACCTAAGATCCCACTGAGTTCCACTGTGCCCAGTCAGCACCTCCACTCCAGTCACCCTGAGAGGCCTACGCCTTCCTCCTCTGTGCTCGGAGTGAGCAGGCAGGTTAGCGTTAGACTCATCGGTAAGCTCTGTGCACAAAGCAGGGTCTATTTCCAGCCAACATCCACTGAGATGTGCTGATTTCTGAATTCCCATTCTAAATTTTGAGTTGCTCCTTCTTAAGAAAAAGAAGATAACACTCCTAAGTTCACTTCCTTGAATCTCCTTCTGTGCTTTAATCCACCCACAGAAATCTATCATGTGCCAGATATTAGTTTGGGTGCTGGGACACAAGGCAAGCAAGGCAGCCCCATCTTTAGACAGCACCAGTCTGCTGGCAGGCAGCGCTGCTCCCGGTCAGCAGTACGAGAATCTGTGCGAGAGAAGAGCTTGCCAGTCTTAAAAGAGGTGATTTGGCCAGGTCACTGAGGGCCTTGAGCAGAGCACTGACCCGGCCACTCAGGCACTTCCACAGACAGGAAGCTGTAAGCAGCAGCTATGAGCACAGACTCTCACAGGAGCCAGCAGTGTGCCCCAGAACCAGCATTTACTATGAGATGCTGGTGTACTTGTGCTGTGTCTGACTTTCTCTCTTGGAACAATAAGCTCATCTTACAGACTGGCTGTCTGATGTGAACGAGCCCCAGTGTCCCTTACTTGCCTGGTACCTGTAAAGTCCTAACAACTTAAAATATTTGATATAGTGTATGAAAATACATGTAAATAAAATCAAGTATTTTACACATTTTTTTAACCTCGCCTACTATAGCATTTAACCATTTTGAAGTGTTTTCATGCAGTGGCTCTAAAGCCCACAGTACTGTGAAACCATTAACACTTCTATACACCTTCCTCCATCCTGGGCAACCACTATTCTACTGACTCTTGGGATTTGACCTCACTGGTACCTTGATGAACAAAGTCCTGCAAGTGTTATTTTTTACATACACCTGGCTTATTTTATCTCATGCATTCTGTTCAAGGTTCACAGAAGTAATGAGTCCGGATTTAGCTCCATTTTAAGGCTCTAGTATATTCCCCTGGATGCATGTGTCACATTCTGTCACCTGCTGATAGCTACCACACACCATGCTGCTAGGATTACAGGGGCTCACTGTGTCTTGAGTTTGTCTTCCTTTCTCTTGGACAAATAGCCAGGTAAACAAGTGTGGAGTGGCATCATCATTCTATACTGAATTTTGTTAGGAAGCACCAAGCTGTTTTCTACAGGAGCTACACCACTTTGCCCTCTCAACTGTTGTGTATGTGGTTTGATGCGTTCCATGTGTAGGGGATCTTTATAAGGAATCCCTACGTTAACACAATACAGTGGTGGCTTAGTATGGTTCTGTTTGTATTTTTCCCAGAGGTTATTGATGTTGGTACACTTTCCCCACAGAACTGGCTCTCTGCACATTTTCTTTGGAAATGAATATTCTAGATCCTTGGGCGTTTTGGTCACACCCATTGCTGCTGCTATCTGTCAGCACTGGTCTCCTGGGAAACTCCCTTACTTAGTTTTACATCATGGCATGCTCAAGGTCTGTGAAACAGACTGGGAAATAGACAGGGCCTGAGAGGGAATAAATTGAGGGGGCTTCAAAATGAACTAACACACAGATGGTCAGTGATGGCTTACCTGCTTCAGACTCAGGAGGGGAGTAAAACTGACCATCAGAGAGCCCTGCAGGGATGAGAGCTGCCCTCTCCGATGCATCCTGAACTAGCAGGAGTCCTGGGAGAGAAGAAAACAGAAGCTAAGAACCACATTACCCTCCTGGTAGCTTCCTGGCAAGATTAACTGTTATAAAAATGACATTCCAATACATCAAATAAACTATTAAGAGAAACAAGGTACTTTGAAAATCTTTCAACCATCAAATAAAGATTCCATTAATAAAACCACACACCAATCTTGTGAAGATTAAAGAAAAACAAAAAACCAAAAAATAAACAGTTTTAATAATCATTTCCAATTATGCCTGGGCTCAGTAATCAGATTGCTCTCCTGAAGATTCTCACTCCTCTACAAACATCAATATCAATTTCAAAACCAAAATAGACAAATGACAGACCTCATAAAGGAGGAAGACCATCTGTCCTTAAGGCTTTTTTGCTAAAGCCAATCAGAGTTAGGAAGTGTGGCAGCAAGTAGCTGCCCACACAGCAGATACCAGGTATGTTTCCTACATGCCACTACGATGAAGGCAAATGATGCTTTAAATTTCAAGAAATGTTATTCATTTATTAACATAAAAATTAGTTTACTGTAAAAACAAAAACCCTCACAAGTAAAAATACCATGCAGCTAGATGAGCACAGCCACCGAGAAACACGTGCCCAGCCCTGAGCTCTGTGCCTCTCTATGAAGTCTATACAGTTAGCACAGCCATCCCAAAGCTAGGGGCTTCCACTTAGGGTTTTACACTTTCATTATCAATTATAATTTTATATGCTTATCCACCACAAAAAAGGAAAAAAAAAAAACAGTTTAAACTAGAAAAACAATTAGCTTCATGTCCTTTCATGAGTCATGTGTCCTTTACCTGCATTGTCCTCTCTTAGCACCTAATACTATCTTTCCTGTTCTCTTTTCTACATGTGATACTGTACCCACTGGTACGTTTTTACACACACACACACACACACACACACACACACACACTGGTACATTTTTACACACACACACACAAACACACACACACACTATGCAATGTATACATTATAGGTCAAGATCTACTTATGGTAGAATGTAGGGAGGAAAATATGTTTTGTTTTGTTTTGTTTTTCTGATACTAGGTGGCTTTGCTTAATGTTCCCTTCTTTAAAAAAAAAAAAAATACCGTCTATGTATTTGTGTATGCATGCCTGTGTGGGGTAAGCATGTGTCACAGTATATAACCAGAAGACAATCTGTGACAGCTGGTCCCCTCTTTCCACCATGTGGATTCTGGGAACAGCATTTAGGCTGTCAGCCTTGGCAACAGGTCCTCTTGCTCACTGAGCCAGGTTTCCAGCCTCTGTGCTCACCTTTATTAGATATTGTGAAATTGGTTTAATCACTTAACTATTCAAACCTCAGTCAAGTGAATACTTGATATTTTCAATAACACTGAGTTTAGAGTTTATATAAAATAAAAGGTGGCCTCCCTACAGTAACTTGACATGCCCCTTCTCAGCTAGAAGGAAGGACACAGAAGGGCAGAAGCATCTAAGATCATTGGTTAGTGTGCTCTGTAAATTCACTCTTGAATTACAGTTCTTTTGTTTGGTTTGCCTTCTCTGTTAAGGAAATTCTTCAAATCAAACTTCATGTCAAGTGATTCTTGATCCTGTAGCTTTTAGAACTATAGTTATACTTAATTTTCTATAAATCACAAGATTTTTTTTCTTCTTGTTGGGGCAAATTGAGCCAGATGCTGGGAAAGGGTCCAACAGGGGTACGTCTAAAGCAGCATGCCCTTCTAAACTGAGTTATGATCCATTTCTCTCCTAGAATCTCCACTAAAGGTTTCCTATGGAGAAGAACCCGAGGCCAGTAATCAACTTCACCCCTCTCAGTGGACCATTGGATCCTCCTCTCTAACATTCTAGCACACTGAATACCATGAGATCATGTAACAGCTCCATCAGATCCTAGGAGAAAATGGTGCCAGAGGTCACTTAGTCATTCAAGGGAAGACAATGGACTGCTGAGCCAGCCACTGAGTTCTCCTCTGAACCACCATGGTCTCAGTGCCAGACACTTAACTGTTCTATTTGTGCCCATCCTAAGTCTGCTATATATACAGCGATATAGCACTTTGCAGAGCTACTGACTGCTTTAAAGCAGCTTCTTCCATTCACTTAGAATTGGTTCAATGTTCTCTGCTCCTGAAAATACACAATTCTGTTCTGGATAAATGCTTACAGACCTGGGGATTATGAGAAAAGGTCAAGCTGCCCAGGGAGAATAAAGCAGTGGCTACTTTTATGTCTGTCCAACTAATGGCCATATCGTCTAAGGGACACCTGGTCCAGCAGCAGAACAAAGAGCCACTTTGAGTCACTATGACCTTTCAGTTCTGACATAGCCACTGAAGAACATGTGCCCCCCCAGCCTCAGTTCCCTGCAATGTGAAATGTGCAGCCTGACAGGCTGACTGTGCCAAAAAAACTTACTGTTTTCCTCTTCTGCCTCTTGAGGTAACACTTTGAAATCCAGGAACCACGTCTCAATCCAGGCGAGGATGAATGAAATGATGGGCAACACATAGCCAAATGCCCCTTGAGAGAAAAGCTAGAGAACAGGACGTGTTGAGGGAAAGCAGCCACGACTCAGCTCTCACGGGAAGGAGGGCTTCCTCAGGGCAGAGAGCGATAGCACAGGGAGAAGAGCCACACATACCTTTGAGAGGATCACTTTTGCTAATAGAAAGGCACTGGTCACTGCTGTTGTCAACTGTAAGACACATAATATAACACTCCTCAAATAGGACACTTAGCACTATGAGTGCCCACCCAAAACAAGAAAGCTGGGCCAAGACAGTGCCTGAGCAGACTGTACCCAGTCTGCTACTTTCCATAATATTTGTACTTTCCTGCATACCCATTCCAGGCAAAATGGAGTTTCTGAGGCATATAATCTGAGTAGCTGTACAGACACTCCCCTTATGCTGTAGAAGGCTAATATGTTAGGAAACTTGTGTCCAGCACAAGGTACAAGTCTAATAGATGGAAGAAAGGCCAAGTGACACGCAGATAGGGCTCTGTCTCCCCAGGGTTGGGAAAGTCAGAGCAATCACGTCACACTGAGCACTGTGACCCACCTTCCAACTAAGGCTTGAGCACGGGAAAGCCTACAGAGCAGGAATGGCAGAATGACTAAAGTGACCGGCAGGACACAACACGCCGAGTACATGATCGGCACACACACTCTCACACCGAGGTAATTTGCTGAGAGAAGAAAGCTTACTACCAGACAATAATTTACTTTAGAGACTGACATCAATTGCTCTTAGGTGACTTAGCTGATTACCTTTCCTACAAATAATTTAAATAATTTGAAACAAAAAACTTGATCTGATACATCAGACCTTTCCTTATTTAGACTGAGATGTAACATGGTGCCAATGAAACTAAACTGAATTCTATTTGAAAATGAAAGTGGGTGCTTTACTGTGATTCAGTGCACACTTCTGTGTGACTCTTTCTCATAACAGATACCAAGATGGACAGTCTGGCAAACATGAGTCTACACAGAGACTCTGAAATGCAATGTCCCAAATGCAGAATGTGATGGTGAAACAAAACAGAAGGAGGTGATGAGGTCAACAGAGACGGGGGTAAGGCCTGCTGCAATGGCCAGCTACATCCTTGAAACAAGACTTGGGATGACAGGAGGTCCGACCTGCACCTTGTCATGTGGAAGGCAATACACAAGTCGCCCTGGATGACTGTCTCAGGGTAGCACTGCTCCTATTTGTATCAGCCCAACCAGAGACTGCTGCTGCTGGATTTCAACTTGCTCCTGAGCTCTCTCTAGTGCACGGAGCTGCAAAGCTCTGCTCCTGTCCTCTATCTGAACCGCTAGGTCTGTAGGAAGGGATGGACAACATCCAGGACATCAAGGACATGGTAAAAATGATGCAGCCAGTCCACTGTCTCCAACATCCAGTTTCTTAATATTTACTGAAAGTAAACAGACTGTGTGCAGCCTCTGCTGGACACGAGGAAAAAGATTAGGCAGGGGGTGGGGAGGTGTCTACTCATCTGGAGAAACCAGAGGAACAAAAGGAAGAGCTTGACAAAGAGGGCTTTTCCCTCTTTGACTGTTGGCTAACAAGACTGTGGACATGTTGGGGGTTTATAACAGCTTAGCTGATAAACATCTGAGCACGTGTGCAAGGATGTTTTCAGAGAGGCTTAATGGAGGTCAGAAGGTCCACTCTGAATCCTGGCAACAGCATCCCATGGGCTGGAGTCTAGAACCAAACACAAATGAGGTAAACTGGGCACCAGTGTTGATCTCTGCTTCCTGACTGTGGGTGCCATGTGACCAGCTGCCTCATACTCCATGGATGCCCTTCCTACAGACTCTATCTCAAACTGTGAGCAAATAAACTCTACCACTTTCAAGATGCTAAGTAACATCAGTTCAATAGAAAAGTAACTAATGGGGGTGGTGAGGGTGGAGGGAATGGGGGAAGAGGATAACATCTGAAATGTAAATAAATAAAATATCCAATAAAAAGAGAAAGAAAAGTAACTAACAGAGACAATCAGGAGGGGACTAAGGGCAGGGGGAGGGGCTATCATCAAAACAGAGACCAAAACATGGGACTACAAAATCATGAACCAAGGCCTTTTCCACACATCTTAATTGGAGGCACTGCCCTCCACTCTTTTCTAAAAGATGAGAGGGAGGACAAGGGGAGGAGAGGCCAGGGCTTACTCCTGGACCCCTAGACCCCACACTACACACCACACCAGTTACAGAGTTAACTGTTTTCACTGCAGAAAGATACCTGGTAAATTAAGTCTACTAAAGTGAGGGAAGACAGATCGTTCAAATCCTGTCTTGTCTCAGCACAGCCTGCTGTGAGCTGCCTGCCAACAGCCTGGGAGATGACCCACTGTGATGCACACTCACCGCTATTGCCCACCAATGGCGCAATCTGCATACAGCATACCCAAGTATCAGCACTTTGAATCGAAAAACTGCCAAAAGCTGAGAGGGAAAAATAGTAAGAAAAGTTATGTACAACATGTAGAAAACAAAGCAGCTTCAATACTATCACGTTTCTGCTTTGGCTGTGGGTAGCCCAGAGAGGCTCAGATCCCAGACTGCCACATGGGGTGTGTGGAACTGCAAGCCTAGGTTCCAAATCAAGTCCTTGTTATGAATATAAATGGGGAACGAACAAAACAAGCAAACAAACAAAAACTCAAAGACAGAGACCAGCAGTTCCTCCAGGACCAGGACCTGTCAGTGAGTTCTACTGCAGCTCGGGAGAGGATGAGCTCTTGTGGGGAGGGCTCCTGGTCTCTCCTTCACCTTTCCCTTTCTTACCCATCAGTTTCTTAGTGAGCCAGAGAACACTGAGTGGGCAGGTAGTTCAGGGAAAACAAACATGCTCACTGTCCAAAGGAAGAAAAACTGGCACTGCATCTATGGCCTATTTCAAGGGACCACGCCTCTTGGTTTCCATCTCATTGTATCTGAATCAAGATACAGAAATACTTACAAATATATCAAAGTAAGAGGAGTAGTAGTCATAGTGAATCACTTCCTTCTTCAGAGTGTTCTCAATGCCTCCGTTCACCTGGAGAGCAAACAGCAGAATGAGAAGTGGGAATGAAACACTAGCATATACATACTTTTACACACACACACACACGTGTATATTCATATATATTTATATAGAAAGACACTATATGCTTCCCTGCATACTTCCTTGGAACCAACAAATGCTCAAATATGGAATAAAAACCTCTTATCAGTTTGGGTTGTCTTCACAGAGTTCTTGGAAGGGCCAGGGAACCCTGACCTCAGAGCACTGATCCCCAAGGCCCGTTATGACATAGGACATGTGTGGCAACATTTTATGTGGCTAGTGTTGTTTTAATTTGCTCTTGACATTTAAAATTTTGACACTCTAATAGATATAAATACATTACTTGGTTTAAGAATTAGGAACAGATTTGACCTACAATTGTATATAACACAAGTATAGCAAACAAGGGCAATAAAATTCGACAGGATAAATTTTTTGTTTGTTCTTTCATATTACCAAACTTAATCTTAAATGATCAAGTTCAGGATTTCACAGATAAACTAGGCAAAGAAACTTAAAAAAAAAATCAAGTAGGACCCATCCTAACAAACATATATAATTTACCAGGTAACTGGCTAAGAGGAGAAATTAATGAAGAATTGTTTCATAGCTGTTCAACTTAGAACAGAAATGGTCACATAGAAAGGGAAGTCTTAGCTATTTCACTGACTTGCACGCTCTATAGGAATGGAGGCAAAGCATGAAAATTACTCTCTGCCTTACAACTCGTGAGTTTAGGGGTCCAAGTGTTGAGTATGGTCAGCTATAGGTATACTTGGCTACTGATCTGTACAAGTGAAGTGCAGAAGAGAAGTGGCAAGAAGCCAACCTAACCTCATACTGTGTCTCTGCAAACTACAGAAAGCTGTTGCCCAAATATTAAAACAATGGTTACTAGCTTAGGTAAAGGTTCTCTAGCAGACATCTCCCTCTGCTTCTGTTTTATGAGTGCACACTGGCCACAGGGGAATGCTTCTTTTGCTATGTGTGTGCACTGTAACTTGACTCTCTGTTGCCCATAAGAAGAATTCTTATAGTTTATGTCTGCAACCTAAACTTGTACTTTATATCCTTGTTTCACAATCTTTGGCTCAGGGGTTCTCAAAATGACTAACTACAGTTCAAACAAAAGATCTTCCCAGTCATCTTTCTAGATCAGACTGAGCATCCCATATGCACACATCGGAAATCTGAACTGCTTCAAAACCCTGAGACTTTCTAGGTACACACATCACTGCAAATGGAAACTTCCACACCTGACCTCCTAGGAAGGGACTCAGTTCAACTTCAAGTCCATTAAACAGTGTAAACTGGCCAACAGACTACGAATAAAGTATGAATAAATGGCACTAAATTGGGTTTCCTTCCCAAGATAATTTGCTATGTAAATATTCTAACACCCTCAAAGCCCAAATGCCTCAGGTAAGGGGCAGTGTGTGCCTATATTTTTCTGGGTTCCATCAACAGAGTAGTCTTAAATACTGGGTAGATACAAAGCAACTTTCAACAAGTCTGCCACCGTCTCCTGAATATGCCTCTCAGATGAGCTTTCTTCTAGTCAGGCAGTTGGAGCAGCATTTCTTCACCAGCTTCTGACTTTCTGTTCTTGCTACCAACCTGCCGCTAGCTTAATCAAGCTGTTCACCACTGCCACAAAGATCTTCATCCATTCACAAGTATCTGCTGGGAACCTACTGAGTGCTGGGCATTGTTCCCAATACAGGAATTACTTCAGTAAGTAAAACAATGTCTGTCTTCAGGTGCTTGTCATTATATAAAAAGATAACAGCAACAACAATGAATCACAAGACACAGATACAAGACAGGGTGACAGAATAATGGTGCCATTTAGACTGATATCAGCATGATAGGATCCCAAAATTACAAGAGGATATAGGAAATTAATAATTTTATGCAGAGGGAACACTATATCCTTAACACAGACAGGAACCGGTTTCAGTCTGAAAGCCAGAGGCCAGAGTAGCTGTGGAATAAAAAGAACCACTGACAAACAAAGGTGAAGTGTTTGTGTAGACGAGTCTTCCAGAAGGGCTCAGGCTAGGTGGTGGGAAACACATGCGACCAGACCCAAGGTTTAGAGAAACAACACATACCAGGGTTAATTAAACACATTATTACAATAAATTGCATCAGGTTATTTTAATTTTGTTAGTGTACATATAGAAAATTTAAAATATGTTAAACTTCATACATTTCTATTTGATAGTACTAATATAGATAATCTTAAGGCAACATAACTGCAAAGTTCTCCAAATTATTCTAGAATTTGTTCAATAAAATATGAAGAAATAATCTCCTTTGCAAACTCTGACACAAGGAAATTAAAAAGTAGACATAATATAGCAAGCATATTTCAGAAGCACTTTACACACATATTTAATATTAAAAATTATTTTATGTGCATGGGTGTGCTGCCTGCATGTATGTCTATGCACAGTGTGTGCCTGGTGCTCTCAGAGGCCAGAAGAGGGCATCAGATCCCCTGGAACTGGAGTTACAGATGGTTGTAAACTATCATTTTGGTGCTTAAAATAGAACCTGGGTCCTCTGGAAGAGCAGCCAATACTCCTAACTACTGAGCCGTCTCTCCAGCACTAACAGTTTTGTTGTTGTTGTTTTTAAGAAAAAGAGCTGGTAAACATAAAAAAAAAAAACCAGAAAATAATTATTTTTGTTTTTTAAGACAGGCTTTCCTTATTTATTTGAGCCAAAGAAAAGCCTGTGCACAGTGACCAGAGCTGTGTCCTAGGGAAGTTCTATGAATACAGATAGCTGAATTTGTTCAACAAGCTGTGGCTGTGTATTTTCAACTCTCTATTATTAAGCTGAGCACCAAGACTTCAAATTTCAAAATCGCAGAAGAAGTAAATTTTCAGTTTACCAGGTGTGTTTCAAACACTAACGCTAAAAGTAAGAAAAGATTAATGTCTCAGATGGAGACAGGTAATACTGTATCATTTAATAAGAGATGATAGTCACAAAAATAATGAGAAAAAATGTCAATATTTTTACTTCTGGAAGCAAGAAGTCAAGAGCAAAATCAACTTACATTTAACTCTATTATCCACAGTAATGTTACAAATAAGAGGTCAAAGGTGACAAAGAGACAAAAAGTCCTCCTGACATCAGATATGCCTTTCTTTTCCCTTCCTTCATAGGACTCAATCCTGGCCATGAGCTGCGCAGGATTGATGGAATGGATGTCACGCAGAGAAGCGTGTGAGCTCTGGCTCCCCGTCAGAGTGTTCTCCATGTCTTCTGGCAGGTGGTTCATCCTGGAGGAGGACTGAAGGAGTCTCCATCCAACTCCACCATCCCTAATGAGAAGCAAGCTGTAGAGACCAAAAAAGAAAACCCATGTCAAACCTATGCTGATGTCATGTGACCACGGTACCCTCACCACTCTCACTGAGCCACAGTGCTATGACATAGACATTTGTTAGACAGAAACAAAGAGGAAGTAAAATAATATATAAAAATATGTATTATATAAAGTATAATACATATTTTAGTATAATATGTTGTTATATATTATGGTATAATATACAAAATAACAATATATTTTATAACATAAAGATATATAATATGAAAAATAGTAATATTTCACTCAATGTTACTAAATGGCTGCTTGGAAAAGATTATCAACGAAGAAAACAAAGTTGCAGTAGAAAAAAGGTGAAGCTAGGGTATTCTGCACAATACCAAAGCATTCTCGGGAACCAGGAGCCAGCTTCCTAGCCACATCAGCAGGTACCTCTCCATGATCTTGTTACTTCCACAGGTTACAAAGCCATATTCCACACATCTCCCCAAAGAATGAAGCAAAACACATAAACTAGCTACAAAACTGTTCCTACTGAGGAGTTGTTTTCTACCAAAAAAGACATCACTATATTGAGCACTCCCAATCACCACTTCACGAACAAGCATGTTTCTTGGGCATTGTCTTAAGAAGGTAGTATTTAAATTCCCAAAGTCCAGCACTATGCAAACACCAGATTGTTAATTCCAAAGACCTGGAATTCTTCACCTAGAATAACACTGAGGAGTATCCAAATGAGCAGACTCCTCGAGGATGGGGAGGATGGGTAAGTCCACTGAACAGAAATGAAGGCTGGCTGCAGTGCTGAGCAGTACAGCTTTCCGTCCAGGGCTACCTCTCTCGGGGGAGGACTGCTTGTGCTTCTGGCTCCACTGACAATCACGTTTTACTCTGGACATGAATGTGGACAGAGATGGGTGGTACTTGTGTCCAAATTCGTATGCTCACCTTTCTAAACTGTCACATTACTGACAATGTCCAGACCAGGAGCATCTTTAAGATAAATAAAACGGAATATGAAAACAGATGGCTAAGATTCACCCCACACAATGTGGTCTCTCACACGGTACACCTTCTCTCCTTACACTTGGCTCTGTTCACTACCTTACCATTCTCAGGAACTAAAGTCCTTTCCATACATTTATATCAGGCGATGGGGTGATATATTATTTTTAAAGCAATTTAATGACATGAATTGGTATCTTAAAATATACCACTTGCTACAGGAACCCTACTTTTAGAGTTTTAAAGGAAACTCACCAAACCACCGACATTTAATGCAATAGCTAATCTGTAACACTGGAGGTTGGGTAGTGGTTGCATTGAAGAAAGAGTGGGGCACAGTGACTAGAAGATCAAAGCGGGAATGTGTTTAGGGAACTTGGTAAAGTTCTATTTTTTGACCCAAGGAGTAATAACACAGTTGTGTTTACTTTATGATAAACTGTATTCACTTGGTAGTTTCAGTAAAGTGTTAACTGTTTAAACTAAAATATTTTACCTGCATTTGCATATACACATATGTGTAGCCTTTCAATACCATCTCCATTTAAAGTTATCATAAAATTACTGTAATTCAATTAGAAAACAAACCTGCTACTTAACAAAAGAAATAATTAGACAAATTGCTACATGTAACACTGATTTAAATGTATCCTTTCCAAGCCTTTGTAATGACTTAGGATAATACTTACGTTTTACTAATTGGCTTCAAACTCTAATGCTAAGTGGAGCACATACATGTGTATATATATTTGACCATACAATTACTCATGAAATATATCAGACACTAGCAAAGATTACCTATGGGTGATGAGTTTTCTTTTTTTATTTTTTCTTCAGTTCTTAAATGTACTTTGTACACAGAATGTTTAAAACAGGAGGAACTAAGTCCACACATCTTACTGTTAGATTCTTTACAACTGTCCAAAAATCTATACAGCTCTCTTTTATTTCCCTCCAAACTGGAGAACATTAGCTTAATGTTTGGATTCCTTGTCTCCTCAGAATCAGCAAAGCAGCAAAACATTTTGAAACCTCTGTAGAAATCAACTTCAGTGTGCTGTGAAAGAAAAACAATGCTTTAAAATTTAAAACTAATTTCACATGATTTCTTTGTCAATTAGGTCAACAGCATTCTAGCTACTGTTACAGTTAGGCTGAGCAGACAAATTAAGTAAAACTTAAAACAGGTTTTATTTATTCTGAAGCTCACAGGTCTTCTAATTCACATATAAGCAACTCTGCCTCATGCATCTTGATTTCAAACTGTCTTAAAGTTAGGTCTGCCCTGTCTGCCATGCTCCTTAGACCAGGGAAACCATCAGCATTTTCTTATCATGAGAGATGGCAAGAGCACAGAGACAAGCTATACGATACCAACATTTAAAGTCGCTATACTAATTATTTTGTTCACATCAGCCAAAGCATGTTTCTGTATGTTTTAGCAGAACTCTGCTGTGCCATTTGTATTGCATTGGATGCTTGCATGCTTTAATAGCAGAAATGCATATCTGCAAAAAAAGAAAGAAAGAAAAAAAGAAAAGAAAAAAGAAAAGAAAACTGTCTACAAAGTTGAAAATATTTGCTTTACTGCCTACTTTTTTCTAGGAAGTGCTAATGGTTTCTTCTCAAGGAAGATTTGGCTAAGACATGAAGTGACAGTGTAAAATCTGTAAACCATGGATAGGCTAAATGACACACATCAGTTTCTATAAAATTTCTACAAAATACAGGTCCAGTCATGCAGGGAAAGCAAGCACTGTGCAGTGTGGCATGTTGTATATCTGCAATCGCTGCTGGAGTGGTCCCTCTGTCAGAAAGGACACCTGCTTTTAACAGATGTATCAACAGAGTAACCTGGAGAAATCCACATGCTCATATGTTTCGCTGCCTCCTGAATCAGAAGAGCCTGCAAAATTATCCTACTTATTATGTAGCATCCTCAGGAGAGAGTACAGAAAGATGCGTCCTGCTTCCAGGGACTTGTTTACATCTTCCAGGCCATGATACTACATCAGTCCCTGTGCTGGGTACAAAGTGGAGGTGAACTTCAACCCCATCTTCCATACAAGTGACAACACCCAAACAGTAAACAGACACTACCATCAAGTGGTGGAAGATAAGGACCAAAATGTATGGAGATGTAATAATAAAATCTGTTATTTTATATACTAACTGACAAACAAAGGATTTCTATCTATGTATCCATTATTTTATAAAAATGCCAGTTTGCCTTTCTATGAAGACAAACAGGGAGTTTGCCCTGGTTCCTAGTGGCAGTCAGTTTACTAAACCAGCATAATCTCTAACTACCTTCTAAATATTTGCCCTTATACCCAGAGATAAGTGCAGTGCTCACCTCTCATCAAGGAAATGTCTCTTTGTAACAGATGGAGACATTACAGAAAACCACAACCAATCAAAATGTTGAGCCTAGTCCCAAGGGACACACCTAAAAACATTCTCAAATGTAATCAAGATTGATGCTAAAGAGGGGGCAGAAAGACTGTAGGAGCTAGAGGACCAGGGAAATTGCTGCAAGACTGTCTACTATGAATGTCAGAATCTACAGCCAGAAAGTCTCATCATGACTGCCTTGATGTCAACATAGACAGTAACAATGGATATGCTAACAATGGATAGAAAACATAGATCGAGAAAGCCCAGGAGACCTCAACCCTACATAAAGAACTATAGGAAACTAAAGAATACTGAGAGCAGGAGAAATCATCTTTTCCAGGCAACAGTAAACCAATTGGTTATCTAGTACAAAATGGTCACCCCTGAAAACAGACATATAAGTAACATTATATAGACTAAGCAGGTTATGTTTGTGTATTTAGAAATATGTGTGTGTATTTAGAAATTTATGTATGTCTACACATATGTGACAACAAGTAATAGGAAAAAAAGATCATGAGTTTGAAAGAGCAAGAAGGGGTATATGGGAGGGTTTGTAGAGAAGACATGGAAGGTATAAACAATGTAGTTCTTCTAACCTCAGTATGTGGTTTGTGGTGTATGTGTGCGCGCGTGTGTGTGTGTGTGTGTAAAAGAAATACAAATATGAGACTGCCTCAGGTAATCTTGAAAGAGAGCAAAATTAGAAGACACTTTCCACAAAGCTTCAGTAATCAAGACAGATGCCACTAGGTTAAAAATAAATGAACAGAGCATGGGATATAGTTGGACCCCAAATAGATCCACATGTATATGGGCATCTGACTTTTGATGAAGATAGCAAAGCAATGAAGCAGAGAAATAAAGTTTGTCTTCAGAAAAGTATGCTAAGATAACCATATAAAATTTGAAAAAAAAATGAATTTCAACCTCAAATTTGTATCATGTAAAAAAACTAATTTAAGATGGATCATGGATGTAAGTATAATAAGAATCTGAGGCTGGGAGGGCGTCAGAGGCTGGAGGAAGGGGTAGAGAGATGATCTTCATACATCAACAATGTATGGAAACGTAATAATAAAATCCAGTATTTTGTATGCTAATTGAAATATCAAAGGATTTCTATCCATGTATCCATTAGAACTTGTGGAGAACACTTTTACAATATTCTTATAGATAATGATTTCTTTAAAAGGGTAAAAAAAATATCATGACTTAAAAAAATTTTTGTGCAGGTTGCCTTAAAAGACAGTATGGGCATCGATGTAATGACAACATGGCTGGAATGCATTCTGGAAGACAGTCTTAAAAGAGTACGGCTACCTGTAAAAACAGATTAAGGGTAGGCAGGAAGTCAGAAAAACATGTAGGAGGAGTAAAATTAGAAAAGTCAAGTTTCCAATTCTCAGTGCAAGAATTATTTGGGCAAGAAACATTAGTAGATGCTAGTAAGTATTTTAAATTTATGAGGAATAATCTCAAAGTATTACCTCTTACACAAGTTAAGTTCTGTTGGGGGATAATATACTTCCATAGAGGAGAGACTTGACAGTCAGCGCCTGGACCAATGCTGGAACAAGCTCACATGATATCATACATTGTGTTGCAATAAACATATAATAACAATACAATATTCCCCACTATAAATGTTTAACCTTTATGTAGCTATAAGGAAGTAATCGATCGCAGACAACTTTCCTAGACTTGTGAGCAAAAGCAGTGAACGAACAGTCAACACAACAGTCAAGTACAGCAGTGTGAATACTCTTCAAAATGAAAAAGGCATAAAGGCCTAACATAAAATGTAATGAAAAGGTCTGGCTGAATAACAAATTTAAGAAGGGAAAGGTCAATGAGGAGGTTCAGTGAGTCAATCAACATGAAACTCAAGCATGTCAGCCCAAGTTCAATCACTGGAACCCATACAAAGGTACAAAAAGAAAACAAACTCCACAAAATTGTGTCCTAACCTCTACATGCATCCCACCACATGATAAGCTTACACAAACATACACATACACACACACACACACACACACACACACACACGCACTCATGCACAATGTTTTTTTTAATGTTATTCTTTAAGAACAACAACAAAAAGAAAAGGCTACAAAAGACTATTAATGAACTGATAAACTTTTGAACTGGTTACATGGAATGCCTTCAAGTGGGTAGAATGTTACAGCTACACCTCATCACTGCTCTCAAGATGGTCATGGTATCTCTGCACAGTAATAGAAGCCCTAAGACACCTCTTTTTGTGTTGCTGTCCATTGGTGCCTCAATGGTTCCCAATTATAGGCTATTGTCAATGCTGTTGTTTACTCTCCAGAATTTGATAGTTAGACTCGATTGATACGTGATTCATAGACCACAGAAAAATTTGGCAGATACTCAACTAGAAGCTTCATCCATACTGGCTAGCCTTCACAATGCTGGAAGATGAGATGCATGTGACTAGGGGAGAAATCATCAGCCTTACCCACCTGTGAACCCTGCAAGCTCCAATCGTGCCCTGCCTGATAAAATAGGTTCACTGGTGGCATGCACATTACAGGAGCTACTAACCATTCTTTAAATTGGATATAACTGTCAAAGAGGTCAGGAATCTGTGGCTATATAAACACTGTCAACAAGGTCAAGAACCTCTGGCTAGATAGGTCATGGGCCCTAGTAAAGAACCTGCTATTATTTTGCTAAAAAATCATAGTACTAAAATGCCTCCTGATGACTCATTGCTATGCCCACAGGTTAATTCATCACTCAACCCTTATCAGAGGCTTCTTCTTGTATCAGATAGCAACTAACACAGAGAAGACTCAGAACTGGTCAATGTGCAGAGAATAAAAGACAACTGAGTGTTCAGTCCAATCTTAGTTTCCTTTCTTAGGTTTATTTTTTAAAGTATGTTTGTGGATCTATGTATGTGCACATGAGTGCAGGTGGACACTGAGCCCAGGCATATCTGACTCCCTCCTGGAGCTGGAGTTACAGGTGGGTTATAAGATACCATATGAGACTGTGCTGGGAACTGAAGTCAAATCCTTCGGAAATGCAGCACGAATTTTTAACCACAGAACCATTTCTCCAGCCCCTTAATTTGCTTTCTATTATTTTGATAAACACTATGGCCAAAAGCAACTTGAAGAAAGAAAGGGTTTCTTTGATCTTATAATTCCCAGGTCACAATCTACCATTGACCAAGGGCTGGGCAGAGGCTAAAGCATGAACCTGAAGACAGGATCTGAAGAAACCATGGAGGAACACTACTTACTTCTGCATTGTACTCCAAATTTACACTCAGCTACCTTTCTTATACCTTCCTAAACCACATAAAGCTGGCACTACCCACAATGGGCTAGGCCTTCCCATATCAATCACTATCCCAGACAATGTTGCACGGTCTTGCCTGTAGAACAATCTAATGTAGACATTTTCTCAACAAAGGTTTCTTCTTTCTAGATGACTCTATCTTGTGTCATCCACAAAAACTAACAAGCTCAAGCTCTAAGTGTGATGACTCTATCACAACGGTGAAGACTAGGGGAACACTATGGAAGAAAGAGCAGAACGATTTTAAGAGCCATGTTCTTGCAGACAACTGATGGCAGAAGCAAATGTAAACTCAGTGACTGTGACACATGACCAAGTCCTACACAAGCTTACTCCAGATACAATCCCAGCCTAAAGCAGGAAAGTGAGAATGAGGTCCTACTCTTATTTGATGATATTTTTGGAATCTGATTGCTTTTGAGAGAGAAAAAAATTCATTTTCTTTAATGAAATTATCAAATAACTAATAAAAGAATTATTTTAAAAGTTAAATCTCTTATAGTAATTATTTTGCATCCCAAAGACCAGAATTGAGACTATGTTTATCACACATTCATGTTTCCCAGGCCTATCTTTTCTAATACAGACAAATAACAGCTTAATTCCACAAAGCAGTGTAGTGAGTAGTCAGCAGAGAGAGCTGAGTTCCTATTCCTAAGATTGTTTCTTTGAAAGGTAGGGTAAGAACTCTAGAACGTGTTATTTCAGCTGATGGCAAATCAACTCATTACCTCCTTGTGTCTCTAGTGTAAGGACACTAAGAAAAATACCTGGGAATATTCAACATCAACTTCCCCTGTCACTTGAGACCACCTTCCTCCTTTACAAACTAGAGCATGTCTATAAAAAGATAAGCCATTTCCATCTATGACCAGGAGTATTCACAGGTAAAAGTTGCATGTGCCATTACCCATAATGCAATGTGCACACAGGATGGCTACGGCTTCAAAACTAATTTTCTAATCTATACTATAGACAAATGTCTGCAGTTGAAATCTTGGTGAATGTGGGCTAGAGATGTCAATCTTAAAATACAGATGCCTAAATTAAAAAAATAATAAAGAAACAATGTTACTTTCTGTTTTTCCATTAGATGTTTTTCACACTTACAGAAGAAACTAGATCTTCAAAGGACACGAATCAAATGCAAATTCCAGGATCATCTTTATCAGGCTAATTTGTGCTTCAGAAAACAAAATCATATAAAAGAACAAAGACCACTAAGAGGCGCAATACAACTGTAGGCTGATATTCTGAGAAATCAGTATACTGCACACCTGAGAGTAAAAAGTCCTCCCCGCTTTCCCTCCCTCTTTCTTTTTTCCTCCCTCCCTCATTTTTCCCCTCCCTCTTTTCCACCTCCTTCATTTGCTTAGAAACAAGGTCTCATGTAGCTCAGGTTGCCCTTGGGCCTGCTATATACCAGAGGATAACTTCAAACCTGTCTCCACTCCAAAAGTCCAACTGTAGGAATAACAGGCATGCTCTAGCATGTCTGGCTGTAACAGGATCTCTAAAATCTTATTAGGAGTCTGCAGAGAGTTTAAAGTAGCAACATTCTCAAGAAGTGAAATATTGTAATTTTTAGAAAGAGATAAACAATTACAACACCAAAATTTTAATGACTAAATCAAAGATTCTGACATTCACACATTACCTATAAAAACTTCCAAATACCTAAGAATAGTCGCTAATCATCAGTAAGGTCTTATTCACAGCTCTAACAGGAGAAGGTGTTAAGGCTGACTCTGAGGCTGCTGGCACCATCCTCACTGTGAAGAGCACAGCCCCACTCAGCTGTCACCAGCACCTTCACCGTTTCCTCAGTACCTCTCATCCAACAATCCAGCCTTTCTAGTTTCCAAGCCGCCGGTTCTGCCTTGTGCTCAGAAACAAAGCTTTCCCCTCCCTACTGCTCCAGTTGTGCTTAGGACTTCGAACTCCTTGTACAGGTTTTGAGATCTGCACCTTTGTTGTACTTCAGTTCCATCTAAAATAATCCATTCTGCTACCACCTATCAACAGCCTATCCACGGCTGAAGGAAGCTCACATGCCACCTCCTCAAAACACTCTCTGGATCCCGGAGGGCTTCTGAGTGTCTCCTTCAAAGGCTCAAGTGCTAGCAGCTTGGTTCTCAATGTGGAGAGATGATGAAACCATTAAGAGGCAGGGCCTGGAGGGGTACCTGGCTCACTGGAGAAAGATAGCACTGCAGTTCTCTGGGACTAGTTGATCCTGAAAAAAGCACAAGATTGTAAAAGAGAAGGTGTGGGTCCTGAGGCTTCTGTTTTACCATGTGGTCTTCTCTGCACTGAGCTTTTTCCTAACCATTCCTCTGCTATACTGAGAGACTCAGGGACCTTTGCCAGAAGCTGAGTTACCTGACCATGAATTTCTGTGGGGAAAATTTAAGAAGGCCGCCACAGCAGCGCAAGCCCCAGAGGGGCTTCTGCCTGCGTGGCAGGTCCCACATTAGGGAAGAGGATCCTATGGTTCCAGCGGCCTAAGGGCCTTGGCGGCGGCAGGCCCCAGTAACACGAGGAAGTCCTTGGTTCCAAAAAGGTTTATTGTCATGGTGGATAATAGATGGATCTAGGCGTACCCCCAAAAACTCAGGGCAGTCCCAAGTTATATAGGGAGGGAGAAAGGGGAAGGATTGGGGGAGGCATGTTTAATTTGCTCTGCCCTCTGGCCTTCATTAGTATGTAAATCCCTAGGGACTGAGGCCTATAGCCTGGCCTATGTGACTCTATGGAGATGTGACTGCTTTTCAGGATCCTAGATGATGGGAGGGACCGAACTCCTGCCGGTTCTCGCGCAGAATTCCACGCAGCAGAGTCTGCAGAGTCTCGGGGTTCTAGGCACCTGCTCAACCATGACCCAGGATACCCTTACGCAGTCCCACAAATTTCTACCCTCCAAAACAATAAGCTAAAAAACCTCTTTCTTTTTAACACTGAGGTGGACTTTACATAACATAAAATTTAAGTGTACAATTCAGAGGCTTTGAACATATTCTCAATATTGTATAATTTTCACCTCTATATAGTTCCAAAATATTTTCATCACTGCCAATGGAAATTTCATAGCAATTACACAGTAACTCCTTATTCCTCCCCCTTGCCCTGCCCTGACAACACTGATCTGTTTTGAATATTTCATAAGAATGTGCTATATTTTGTGTGGCGCTTCTTTTACTTACACAGTGTATTCAAGATGCACCTATTCTATATCATGTGTTAGCAAAAGGCAGCATGCTGTTCTCTTGTTTTCTGTTGCTGTGATTAGCACTATTACCAAAAGCAACTTGGGGAGAAAAGGGTTTGTCACTCCAGGCCACAGCCCATCACTGAGGGATGTCAGAGCAGCAACTCAAGCAGCAGCAGCAGCAAGCACTGAAGAGTGATGTGCACTGGCTTACTCCCGAGCTTGCATTCTGATGCCTTTGTCAGTCAGCTCAGTGAGAGTTTGAGCCAGAACAACTGAACTGAACCATCCAGAGTTTAGAAAGAACTAGAAATGGGTAAGTTTATTCACCAATAAGTCGAAGAGGCTGAAAACACTCTAGGCCTAGTTAAGATTGCAAGGAAGCTATAAGCCTCTGTGACAAGGCCTAGGTTAGCAGCCTCCGAGGCGACAATTACTTCAGGCAAATCAAAGTTACCTTTATAGTAGTATATTACTATTTTTAAAAACAGAAGCTAAAATAAGAATGTCCTCAATTTAGTTATACACACACACACACACATATTTCACATATTGTTCATAGGTCTTTTGTGAATCTCAGTATCCAAAGCGCCTATGGAACAATGCAGTATCCTTCCTTTTTTTTTTTTGCCTACATCTCGAAAGCTCTCAGAAAGCCAGGTGGAGGAGCACCCACTCTAGTGGTGGGGCCAGGAGGAGCCAAGGTGAAGGTCATCCTCAGCTACACAGGGACCTCAGAGTCATCTTGGGTTACATGAAGCCCTGCCAAAACCAAAACAAAGCAAAAAAGAAAAGTAAGAAAACAAAAACATAAGCAGAAAATTTTCTAGAGAACAATTCTGCATCATAGAGAAATGGTGGACATGCCAGACACTCTATGTGCTTGTTAGATTTATAAACTACAGATACCAATGTATAAACATAAAGAGGGCCAAGTGTGGTGGCACACAACTTTATTCCTAGCACTCAGGAGGCAGAGGCAAGAGGATATCTGTGAGTTCAAGGCCAGACAAGTCTACATAAAACCCAGGACAGCCAGGACAACATAAAGAGACCCTGTCTCAAAAAGATGAAGTGGGGAAAAGAGAGGATAGAGCCTGGGTACTTGCTAACTAAACTTAAAAATAAAAAAAAAAAATTACATGCTTTTAGAATTTCAACATGGTATATTAATATACCAATAATATTTTGTTTTTCCTGAGCTAGGGTCTCATGAACTCTGTATAGTAGGGGGTGACCTTGCCCTTATTCTTCTGCATGCATGACTATGCTTATCCCCAATACTAATTTCAGTATCTATTCTTGATAATAGAATTAATAAAAAACAACCTAACCTTCCCAAATATATTAGATTGGTTATCTTTCCAAAATTCAAAAGCATAGTACAAAAGGGATTTATATACAGAAAGCATAAACACATAAACTTTATGACTCTGACCTACTCAACCCAAACAAATGGGCATATTTATTAAGCATCTACTGCATGTAAAAAACTGTGCTAGTTGCTATGAGGGAAAGTCAGATAGAAAAGATACTGTCTATGTACTCATGTACAAATTATACAAGTAGTATGAAAACTAACTATATATAAAAAAAAAGGTTTAGTATCAGTTTGCGACCAGAAATGTCATCAAAAAAAGGCTTGTCTGAGAAGAAATCTGACTTTGAATGATCCGAAAGGCTATTGTGTATCAATGAGGAGGAAGACAAGGGCAACCTAAAGTGGACCAAGCACAAGCATGTCCACTAAGAATGAGTCAACCTCTGTCTGGGGAACCCAGGTAAGGGGACTGAGGGAAACAACTGGAAGGCTGGGACACGTGTGTGCACAAGTGAAAGAGGGCTGAAAAGCCAGCAAGAGAGTGAGGACACCTTTCCCATAAGAATGAGCTGAGGAGACCAGGATCCTAAGGGCAGGGCAAACATCAAAGGCCAGCGAGAAGTCAGGGCTTATAAAACAATCGTTGACAGAGAACTTCTATGTTCAGAGAAAGGTAAACACGAACTCCAGGGTAAGTGGTTTTCAACAATGTGAAGTGCAGCTCTGGTTCACTGCTCCAGGACCAAGGCACTCAATTCCAGAGTCCGAGTGTTCTCAACGCCCTGACAGATTTTTATTTAAGCACTGAGACAAGTGCAAGTCACAAAAGAAAAGGCTGTGAATAATGTCTGTCTGTCGCAGTAAAAGCTGGCAGTTCTCACAGTCCATAACAGCAGCAGACTTAAGTGCAGAGCATGGTAGCTGGCCAGCTTTAATCTCCACATTCCTTGGGTTAAGAAGAACATAAGACAACGCCTATGGTGGGAAGCTTTACTTGCCCATGCTCTCTGCGCTCCTGAGTCCTCTACTCACCATCAACTTGACTTCCATCATGGAGTGGATGCACATGTCCTTAGGTCAGCAGAGCTCTACCACAGACCTCCAAAAAGGACCTCAGCTACCAAACAGAGGCTATGCTTACCTGCTGGCTTCCTAAACAGGGAATTACTTGTCAGTATGCAGAGATGAACATTTCACTAGTGAAATCCCCAGACTTCTAGTTTCTCTTGAAAAAAAAAAGGAGACAACTGGCAATATTCTCCATCTCATCATTTTGCCACCTAGCCAGTGTGCTTGCTTCTGACATAGCTGGTTCCTGCTGGCATTTGTTTTTCATTCTCATTACCAGGTCTTTGGATAACTGACAGTGGTAGGTCAGAGGGGCACTGCCTGGTTTTACAACCCAGTATTGCCACTTCGGTCAAGTTACTCATCCTTTTTATATGTTTTGCGAAATAGGGACAATAATATTGCAACCTAACTTAGAGAGAGGTTTGGCGAATAAAGACAACAGATGCTCCCAATGGGACAGGGCATTAGGGAGTAGAAGGTGCTCACTGCCATGCAATTCTGCTCACAGCCAGGCACTTGCCATATAGTTGTCTATCTAGGGCTAGAGGGATATCCTACAATGCAAAGCCTCCATAAAAAAGACTTTTCTAGTCCAATACATCAGTGGTACTGAGGATGGGAAACCCTAACACAGGCCATCAGAACACCTCTGGACACGGAAAATCTGTGCTAATTACTATCAACAACACCAGAGCAAGTCCTGGCTTGGCGATTTTACCTCTGCTGGAGAAACTTCTAACACCTCAAGAGCTGCTGTTCCCTTTGATGAATTTACAACACCATAGGAACAGAAAAATGGCACTGGGAGCTGAAGAGTTACACAGCATGAAGAGCAGATAATGCCTCTGCAGAAGACATGAATTCAGTTCTGCTGGGCGTGGCCAACAACCATTTCAACTCCAGCTCCTAGGGAACCAATGTGATGTTCTCCTTTGAACTCTTCAGGTGCCTGCACATACATGTGCAGTTAGCCAGACCTCAACACACACATACACAAACACACAAATTTTTTTTAAAAATGTTTAAAATAAGTTAAAAAGAAAAATGTTAAGGAACTACTTGATTCTGGATTATTAAATCAACAAACAGGAAATGATTAATTCAAAGAATTATGGAATATATTTTTCTAAAACAAAAATAAGAGTGTATTATAATACTGAATAATATGCAATACTAGAAAATTCTATCTTCTAAAGAGATATAGAATACAAGAAATCTGTAACTGCTTAAACTTTAAAAACTCTAAACAAAATCATGCATTTAATAAACTGAAGATTAGTCATAAAACCCTGGGGAGAGGGGTAGATTTTGTGAAACTGGAAAAAACAGAAGAGACATATTTCAAACTCAGAGTAGAAAACCATCCCTAATCCACCTCCTGACAAGCAAGACCTTCCAGACTTAAACAGCCTGAGTCAAAAACCCCTAGTGAGAACTGAGGCTGGGTCTCCACTCACCACAAGAAAAGAAGGATCTTCTATATCTAAGTCTGTTCACAAAGAAAGGGAACAACCAGAAAAGCTTGAGCTGTGACAATCTGTAGCAAAAGCCGTGCTGACCAGTCCCAGGTTCGTGTCCAAGAGCCCCGAGGCCAGTCTCTCTAGACTCCAGCATTTCCATCTATAATATTAACAATGTTAATGATTATAACTATTTTAACACAAGTTTTTCAGTAGCAATGTGCTTAACATTTACATCTAAAGATCTAAGATTCTCAAAAGAGACCCGCTGGAGACTATGTCAGACCCAAGATGGAACGGAAGACGGTTCTGAGGAATCAAAGCCAAGAAAAGCGTACTAGCACTTCTTGCAAAAATGGTAATGAAAGTGCAAATAAAACTAGAAGGCTCAACGCTCTGCAATCCACACCATGCACCATGCAGATGAAGTCTTTTAAACTTTAGAAACAGAGCTATGAGGGTGCATCTATGGTAACACATGAACAAAGAATGAGGATAAAACATGCAGCAAAGAAAGTGTTCCAAAGCTTCTGAGAAAAGAGGAAGTTTCCATCAAGAAGAGAAGAGAAATAAATGTTTTATTAAAGAGTCCAACACTGGGGTAGACGCTAGGCATAGTTAGAGCTTTGGCAGTCATCAAGCAGAACATGGCAGTGACACAGAAGTGATCAGGGTCCCTGTTTGGGGCCCAGGCCTCACCATGACTGGAGAGTCCAGATGCCTACAAGGTAGAGTCTGATGCGGAGAGCCTAGATCTAAGAATGTGCACTTCGGCTCCATGAACATCCTTCCAGACAGTGAGATTTGCTCTAAACATACAGTTTTGATATTTTGAGTTCAAATGGAAAAGTTCTTTTGCATAAATGTAAAGATCTGCTGACATTTAAGAATTCTATTTATAGTATTTTAGAGCTATTAAACACAATTTCCACCTTGACATCAGCTCAAAAAGGCACCCAAAAGCAAATTAACCTACCAATTTTAATTTTTATAACTTTACTGTTATTAATCTAATACAGTTCTTCGAATAAGAGAACCTTACAATGGTTCTTTTTAAAATTCAGGACAACCTACACTATTTCTCAACCATTTAACGATCTGGTTCCTCAACCACATAAAGTTTATAAAATGGCTTCTACCTTTTTAAAGTAGCATGAGAAAAATTACATCACCGAGCTGACCCAAGTACTTCCCTCAATCATGGGAAAACTCTACTTGCTACCAGAAACAAAGGACCAGCAAATTGCATGCTGTACTACCTCATATCTAAGAATAAGATTAGGTTAGGAAAATAGTAACAACTTTTACATTTCCAATATTTCTGAAATTAAAATGAATTAAAATTGTTTCAGAGGTACTGGGGATTGAACACAGGCCTGCTCAGACATTCTTTCCCTGAGCTACAATTCTGCCTTTTTTTTATTTTTTTAATCAGGAGACAGGGTCTTGCTAAATTGCGCAGGCTGGCCTACAACTTGGGATTTCCCCTCCCAGAGCTTTGCATATAGTTGGTATTAGTGTGCACCACTGTACTGGGAGTCACTGACAGGCCACAGGCACCGCTGTACTGGGAGTCACTGACAGGCCACAGGCACCACTGTACTGGGAGTCACTGACAGGCCACAGGCACCACTGTACTGGGAGTCACTGACAGGCCACAGGCACTGCTGTACTGGGAGTCACTGACAGGCCACAGGCACCACTGTACTGGGAGTCACTGACAGGCCACAGGCACCACTGTACTGGGAGTCACTGAAAGCCACTGGAAGTCATTTACAAATGATAGCTTTCTAACAAAAAGGAAGGGCATGTAAAGTGCTGATATACACTTCTTCAGAAAAAGAGGAAAAAAACTAGAAGAGCTTTATTTTAGTCTAAGGAAAAAAACTGCCCCATCCTGGAAATTGTCTTCTGTGAGTTTAAAAACATGAGTTTAGTTTCTAGATGCTGTACTGTGATATTTACAGACACTCTTTGCTATGGGATTTTCAAGAAGAAAATAGAACCAAAAATAAATAAATAAAAGACTAGCATGAAAATTTGGAAATAAGCATTTGGCATTCTTGGCATTTTATGTGTTGGATTTTGGAAACTGCTGTGTATCTATAGTTCCAGAGCCCCTTCTCCACTGAAAGGGTCCAGCATATGAATTACAAAATGCATCATCAGGACCAAAATGTGAAGCACGATCAACCTGCAGATCTTGCTACGTGCTTCAGAGAGAAGGGGTGGAGCACGGTGAAGTGGACCTGGAGTAAAGTTAATGACATCCATCAGTCTAGCTGGGGGAACTTAGTGTACATTTTCTTCATTGATGCAAAGTTTAGTATTTGCAATGTCTGAAAGAACAGAATGCATGTGCCACGCCCAGAAAACTGCAGGAACTAAATAAAGATACAGTAATCCTTAGAAATACAAGTTCTAAGAGGAAAAGGCTCACCTACTTACCTACAATTACACTTGCTCAGCCACCTGTTTGGACAGAGCAAAACTGCCTGCCAGGGCTTTCCAAAGGGAAAGCAGGTAAAGACTGTCCGGGAAATGACTGACAGCTGAAGATAAGCAGAGGGTTTGAGTCTTGCATATAGAAGCAGTGAAAAGGAAAATACCTGTGGGATACAGTACTAGGGAATAGAGAGACATTCTTCCTTAAGAGGACCCCCAAAGAGAAAAATATAAAACAATTAATGATTTCATAATCAAAATAAATAGAAAGCCGCTGAGAGTTTGAGTGCCTCTGAAGGAATCTGAAGTCTGCACTTCCGTGGGATGCCTGTTCCTTCTTCAGCATTGCCCAACCCAGATCAGCTCAGTCACTTCACCATCCCACCATTTACAGACACAGCCCTGCTGGACTCTCCTCCCACTCCGCTTGCTCTTCCAGCCTTTGCTCTGTAACTGGACAGATACTTCCTGCTCTTCCCCTGACTAGATCACTCTAAACATTCAGGCCTCATCCAAAGCATCCCCTCTTCAGGGACATCCAGATCCCACACCCCACAGCCACACCAATGAACCTTACTGTCACATTTTCTATTATTCATTCCTATCTAAAATCATGGTTTTTTCTGCACATATCTGTTCCTTTGTCAAAATCAAAGGAATTTGAGGGCAGAAACCTTATCTAGTGTTCAATACTCAATTTCCAACACCTAAAACAGCATGTGGCATCATATAAACCATCTAATGATTAAATCCAAATGATAATCACTGTCCTGAGAAGAAAAGTCCTGGGAGCAGTTTTAATTCCATTTCTTTAATGCATTTGATAATGCAATCTTTAAAGGTTCATATTTGAGACAGGAAGATCTCAAAGAAAAATGTATTCCTCCTTACAGTACTAAACATTACATGTGTATGAATATTATGTAGGGAGGGCACAGAATACACTGTCCCTTCATGGGCATGATTATCTAGCGTTTTACTTATGCATAAATACAGCCAAAATACTATTAATTGTTTTTTTCCATCAAATCCTGCTCTAGAAGTGGATGATGGACAGATGAGGCATAGATGGGAATTACAGTTAGGACCCTTAAACAAAAACATCAGACGGGACATGCTATAGTAACTCCAGTACATTGAGAAGTCAGACCTGTTACTGTATTCATTCACCCTTACTAACCTGACCCAAACTAGTACTGGGTCAAGTGATGGATTCCATCTGTGAAGAGAGACAAATGCCTTTACAACTGCCATATTAAGAGAACACTAGGAAAAGTTCCACAATGCCCACCCATGTTCCAACCAAAAGAGGAAGAAAAGAACCCTACTGAGATTTTTAAAAACTAAAGGCAGAATAAGTGGGCAAAGTGGAGAGCTGAAACCGTGGCTAGAACATTCATGACTCATGCATTAATTTTCGTTTTGTTTTGTTATATCAGGGCTTTTCTTGACGAAGGCACAAGGCCAGTAACAGATAGTAGATGCCGGCCTACACCCGCATATCACCTCGGTCTTGATGGAGGTGCATGATATGGGGCCGAGGCTGGACCACCCACCTCCTGGTGAGTGTGGGAGTGGGCCCGAGGCCGGCTTCCCTCCCGCGCTCCGCCGCTGCACCCACAGGCCCCGCGGCCTAGGAAAGGTCTGGGGAGCCCGGCGAACCCCGGGACCCCAGGTATTTGGCTTTGCGACCTGCCCCGCAGGGCGCGGAAAGATAGCCTACCTCCTCCGCGGCGCGAGCCGCCCGCTGGCCTGTAGACACCGCTCCGCGGTCCCCGCCGGCTGGGCTGGGGCGGGGCTGCGGGGCTGGACCTTGTCGTGACGTCAACACGCTGGTCACGCAAAGACGCTACCGATTGCCGGAACCGCGAATACTAGCAGAGGAGAAGGAGGGTTGGTTTGCAGAACTGTCCGTCTTGGGACGACCAGTAGACGGCTCAGAAAGGAGGCAGTGGGCGGGCCTGGGACTAGCCGCTCCTCCAAAGCCTGTTAAGATATCGGTCTTCCATCTACAAGGTTTTAGCGGGTTTCACCTTCCTGTGGAATTCTACGGAAGGCTTCCCTTAGTCTCTTTATGGGGCTTAGACTGCGGCCGATGAGAGCTAACCCTGAGAGTGTATTTCAGGCCCTGGCGCCTTAGTTTCAACTGTCCACTAAGAACTTGTCTATTCTAGAATTCTACCATAAGTCTTACATAGGAAGCTTTTTTTCCTGCACTCCCACTCAATAATGCCTTTGTCTTGCTGATAGTTAAGGCTAACTGTATTTGCTTAATTGTTATACACGAAACTTGGCACTAAGTAATGTTTTTGTTTTTCCCAATAGATGTTACAGTTACGTCCTTAAATGCAAGAGTACAAAGGAAGATAAAATGGCAAGATCAGTTATGAATATGCTCAGCCTGTTAGAGGAAAATAGTATTAGTAATAGTATTTATAATGGATACTCTTATAAAGTCGTTTAATCACCTTTATACTGTTTAAATTACAAATGTGAACTTATGTCTGTGCAAAATTTTGAACAGTACAAGTTGGGTGAAACCTGTTTTTATATACCAATTAAAGGCTCAGTCTTTGTGTGATGGGTCTCTCCTGTGCATTGACATGTGAAAATGTCTGTTAACACTCAAGTTCAGTTCTTCATCTATCCTTAAATGTGCCTCGTTGCTTTTTAAATATTGTATGAAAGTCTTCAGCACCAATAGATATAATTTGCTATTTCTGTGCCCTTAGACACACAGTTTGTTTGCTTTTTAATTGCTAGTAGGAGAAATGCTACCTTTTAACATGTGAGTGCATTTTCCTACTTCTGTCCAAGTACTGCTTATGGTGCAGACGACAACAAGAGAGCAGACTAGATCTCAGGCAGACATCTTCAATCCTAGTAGTAGATGCTTATGATAAGGGCCCCTAGTGTTGCTATAATGTTCATTTCCACCCATAAAATTTAAATAATCCTGTTAACTATCCCTTGGAAGAGAAATGATATGCAAGCCTTTTGTTGTTGTTGTCATCGCTGTGTTCAAATTGATGAGCATGAGAAGGATTAGGGTTAGGATGTATGTATATATACAAAGTGCAGGGGTCTTCTGTACAGTGATTTGGGTGACAAGATGACGCAACTTGTGTGGCTACTATAATGAAGAAGCCTTCCACTTAGTGATGAAAACACTACACACTATCCTAATACTGCCACTGTGATTAGTTTTCCCTGCTTTCAGACGCCTGTATACATACATGGTATGTACTCCAAGACTCCTTTCTCTTGATACCTGTGATGGCTGGTATTGATTATCAGCTTCACACAGTCTGGAATCATCAAGAAGACAGATGTCTGGGCATGTCTAAGTTTCTAGGTTGTGTTAATTGAGGTGGGAAACCTACCGTGAAGCCACCTCATTCAAATTCTGAGGTCCCAAAACAAATAAAATGGAGAAATGAGCCAAGTAGCTGCATTCATGTTGTTGTGTTTCTGATAATACACCTCATACTCCTACCAACATGCCTTTTCTGCCATGTTGGGTAGTACCCTAAATGTAAGCCCAAATAAATCTTTCCTTAACTTGATTTTTGTCTTATATTTTATCTAAACAATAAGGAAAATAAGTAATATAAGACTATATTTGTAATATTGATATATATTAACACATATTGTAGGAATCTATCCATTCTCAGTTTTTGTTTATAATTTCAAATTTTGTTCATTGTACTGTTGCTCAACATTGGGTAATTGTATGTTTGGAGTAATTACAATGATGCTGCTATGGATATTCTTGCACCTTGTCATTGGTACCTGTAGCTATACATTTGAACTTGGTATATAAGTGTTGTATCACAGTGCCTCAGGATATAAATACATGTTTAGCAGTAATAGACATTTCCCAGTAAATTTTTGGTTTCATCAATTTCTACATCCACTAACAAGGAAAAAATCTGGTTGTTCAATATTTCAACAGATAATATTTTCAACTGTGATCTTTTGTACTTCTTTTCATCTTTACACATGTATAAGTATAATGTGGATTTAGCTTGCATTTTCTACACAAAATGAGTTTATATACTAAGTTTATTTGTATGTCTTTTGTCAATATCTGTCAAAGGTTTTTGCTTACTCTTTAATTATGTTATAGGCCTTTTTCTTAAGGCTTTCTAATATTCTTTTTTCTTTTTTTATTTAAAATTTTTTTTATTAGTAACTTTTTTAAAAATGTTAATCAAAGGCTTTATAAGTTTGGTAATGTCCAATAACAAGATGCCCATACAATCAGAAGTGTAACTCAATACCCAACCTAGATATACCAACCATCTTTGACTGGGAGAGACACGCGAACATCCACCTCCATGTTCCCCTCCTTGGGCCCTCCCCCTTTTCTCTCTCTCTCTCTCTCTCTCTCTCTCTCTCTCTCTCTCTCTCTCTTTCTCTCTCTCTCCCTTTCATCTCCTAGCTCTGCCTCTCCTTACTCCTCCTCTTCCTCTCCTTTCTCCTCCCACCTTAGCTCCGCCTACATATCACCCTTCTTGTTAGGATAAAACTTTTCTCTAAAAATACAATTAGAGCATAACTATACCAATTTGTATCAGTAAGGTACAAGATAGACCTAATATCCAGTCCATCATTTTGTTGACTAACCAGAACCTCTGTCATCTCTTCTAACTAAAAGATTTAGTTCCGAACCTGGCTTTTTTCTTGGCTTTAGAATGAATGTCAGCTGAAAACCATCCTCTCAAATCTTTTCTCTCAAACTAAATAGCTGGGATTGGCTATGAGACTATAAGTCTTCAATCCTGTCAGAAATCCAGAATGACTGAATTAACTGAAATTATGGGAAGCACAAAGCATAGCTTCTAAAACTTAGCCAATCTATAGAGACCGGTGAACACCTGTGCAGTCCCTCTACTACAAAACGTTCTTGGAGCATCTGATCTTCACCCTTCTGGCCCAGGATCATCTGACAGACCTAGTAATGCAGAATTATTAAGGGCTGATTACTCTGTCTTGGCAGATATAATCAGTCTACTATTTCACAAGTGTGTCTTTTTCAGGACACTAATTTGTCTGTAGATGAAAAAAGCCAATTCTTGCCTAGTGGCTATCTCACCACAACTGGAGTAATTCTAAAGTTGCTCAATTTCTTCTTAGAATCCAAGACAGGAAGCTGTCAGGAGCAGATAGGTCTCTAATCAAAATGAACCTTAATACAGAAATATTTGTAACATCAATTCTGTGGACTTCTGACGTTTTGAAAACCAACTATCCATGTAAGGCAATCTGGACTGTTGTCTGTTAACTCCTCTCAGCTATTTCTAAATAAAATATAGAAAACACCCTAACAATAAACTCAGAGCCATGAATTTGCTGTAGGCCCTTAACTCACAGGCTAACAATCTCAAATCAGTTAAAAAAAAGTTAAAGAAGGCCTGGGTCTAAGCCTTGTTTTCTTAAATGTGTTATATAGGCACAATGCCTATGAGAGTAACAATATTAACCTCACTTCAATATCAATAAGAAACTTGTACCAATGAAAGCCTTAAGTTTGAAATGAAAGTAAATTTTGTACCATTTAAGAAATTTTAACTTCAGCTTAATAACAATTATACAGATTTCTACCAATAAGTTATGGCCATGCAATAAATCCTAGCTATTCCTCCCTGTTCCAACAAAACCACTACTTTTCCCTAGAAAGATAGCCCAATATTAACCACCTCAGTCCCCAAGCCCATGGAATAGGGGCACCAACTCTTCATTAACTTCTTTAAGCTGATTATTGGCGTTGAGATATTAGAAGAGGGGTGGAGGGAAGAGTAGATTGATAAGCCTCTGACGTCTGTGTCTTTACTGCATTCAGCTGAGATTTCAGGACATCAGAGGTTCGAGCAGGTCTGCTCAGCTTGCTTGATGAGTAGATACACCAAGGCTGTGTATTCTGCAATATACAATTCTCAAAACAAATTGTAGTATCAAGATATTTTTTGTTTGAATTCTGGAATCTAGTCTTCTGGTGGCCTGTCTCTATCATATCTAATCCATATAATTCTGGGAGTTTCTATGAATGTGTGCTTCCACCATCCTCCCATTCCCACCTCCCTGCTCTCAAATTCCCCACCACTAGGGAATGCAAACTATTGGGTACCAAGGCCCTCCACTTCCACTGATTCCTGACAAGGCCACCCTCAACTACCTATACAGGTGGAGCCATGAGTCCCTCCTTTTGTGTTCTCGAGATGGAGGTTTTAGAATGGCTACTGCAGCTTGTTTCTTAGGACTATTTGCTTGAAAAATTGTTTTCCATCCTTTTACTCTAAGGTAGTGTCTGTCTTTGTCACTGAGGTGGGTTTCCTGTATGCAGCAAAATGCTGGGTCCTATTTATGTATCCAGTTCGTTAGCCTATGTCTTTTTATTGGGGAATTGAGTCCATTGATGTTAAGAGATATTAATGAACAGTGATTGTTGCTTCCTGTTATTTTTGTTATTTGAGGTGGAATTATCTTTGTGTGGCTACCTTCTTTGGATTTGTTGGAAGAGGATTGCTATCTTGCTCTGTCTAGGGTATAATTTCCCTTCTTGTATTGGAGCTTTCCCGCTAATATCCTTTGTAATGCCGGGTTTGTGGAAAGATATTGTGTAAATTTGCTTTTGTCATGGAATATCTTGGTTTCTCCATCTATGATAATTGAGAGTTTTTCTGGGTATAGTAGCCTGGGCTGGCTTTTGTGTTCTCTTAGGGTCTGTATGACATCTGTCCAGGATCTTCTGGCTTTCATAGTCTCTGGTGAGAAGTCTGGTGTAATTCTTATAGGTCTGCCTTTATATGTTACTCAACCTTTTTCCCTTACCGCTTTTAATATTCTTTCTTTGTTTTGTGCACTTGGTGTTTTGATTATTATGTGATGGGAGGTATTTCTTTTCTGGTCTAGTCTATTTGGGGTTCTGTAGGCTTCTTGTATGTTTATGGGCTTCTCGTTCTTTAGGTTAGGGAAGTTTTCTTCTATAATTTTGTTGAAGATATTTATTGGACCTTTAAGTTGGGAATCTTCACTCTCTTCTATACCTATTATCCTTAAGTTTGGTCTTCTCATTATGTCCTGGATTTCCTGGATGTTTTGTGTTAAGAACTTTTTGCATTTTGTGTTTTCTTTGACAGTTGTGTCAATATTTTCTATGGTATCTTCTGCACCTGAGATTCTTTCTTCTATCTGTTGTATTCTGTAGGTGTTGCTTGTATCTATGACTCCTGATTTTTTTCGTAGGTTTTCTATCTCCAGGGTAGTACCCCTTTGTGCTTTCTTTATTGTTTCTACTTCCATTTTTATGTCCTGGATGGATTTGTTCAATTCCTTCACCTGTTTGGTTGTGTTCTGTTGTAATTCTTTAAGGGATTTTTGTGTTTCCTCTTTAAGGGCTTCTACCTGTCTACCTGTGTTCTCCTCAAATTCTTTGAGAGTGTTATTTATGTCCTTCTTAAAGTCCTCTATCATCATCATTAGAAGTGATTTTAAATCTGAATGTTGCGTTCCTGGTGATATAGGGAATTCAGGACTTTCTAGTGTGGGAGAACTAGGTTCTAATTATGCCAAGTACCCTGTGTTGCTGATGCTTATGTTCTCGTGGTTGCCTTTCACCATCTGGATCACCTTAGTGTTACCTGCCCTGTCTCTTACTGGAGCCTGTCTTTCCTATTATCTTGGTTGTTTCAGAACTATGTGTGGTGGGTGTTACTATTAGGGTTAGTGATTGGGCCCAGACAGAAAGGAACCAGTGCTCTGGGCCAGGAGTGAATTCCTGGGTCCTAGTGGATCCCAGTTACTCCCTGTTTGGGGCGGGTGTTGCTGTCTCCTTACCTAAGATACTGCCAGGGATAGAGCTCCTGGGAGGCCTGCTTCCTCTGGGTTTTGTGAGATTGGTTGCAGAGCAGCCGCCCGGGATCTGCTCAGTGCTCAGACCCAGAGCAAAAGGACTCTAATATTCTTAATATGAGTTCTTCATCTCAAATATATTGTGTTAGAACATGGCCTAGGAATTGTGAGGGCCAAAGTTATGTTTTAAGTTTTAATTAATGTGCTTAAGAAATCTATAAAACAAAAATGCCTCTAATCTGAAAGCTCCATTTGACCAAGGACAGATAACTTCTTGGAGTTCTAGGAGCTATGGTTCATGTAAGACAACAGCCATGGTTTCCACTTCTGTAAACAAGATTGATTGTCTCAACTGCACAGGATGTTCTTAATCACATGTATGTGGAGGTACATAGGCAGGAAGTATATCAGGATATATGCTTACCTTTGATTGGATGAAGGCAGGAAATGTATAGTTGTGTGGGTTTTGTCTTTTTAAGCAATTGACTAACATAATTGTGTCCATTCTCTGGGAATCCTGGGTATGGACATGGCCAGTGTCCATTATCCAGTCCAGTATTTAATAAAACCTGCTTCATATTTGGCTCAAACATTGTGGTAGAAGTCTTATTCTCCTCTAGTAGGATTAACATGTTCTGGAGGCCACAGCAAAGTCAGACAACCTACTCAAATTTTAAAGCTGGACCTTCATTCCCAGGTTCCAGGCATTCCTTAAGAGGTATACAGCCTGAGATCTTCCAAGCCTCTGAAATGTGCTTTTGGTTTTGGGTACTATCAAAGTGAACTGCCATGATGGGAAAAGCAGCAGACACTACTGAGGTTTCTCCTTGTAAGTCAGAGTATGGTTCTGTTCTTTGGGATTCTGATCTGGAACATGGAGGGGTTCAATAGGACCCACATGCTCTTCAGGACATCACCTGCCCACCTGGTTCTGGAAATTTGGGAAGATTTTGTCTGTGTTTTGTGTGTGTGTAGATGGGTTTCTGTTTTGTGGTATGCCCAGAAGCTTTATTGCAAACATGGGAGTCTAGATGAATCTGGGTCAGGCTCAGTTGATGATTGATGGTAACCACCACGTGTTTTGTTTTTGGCTGATCTTCTTTGTGTGGGAGCTTTCTGTCTTCTGTCTTCTGTGTTTATTGATTTTGTTTTTGCTCTCCCTGCTGCTGCAAGCCACCAGCCACCACTAACTTTGCTTGTCATGGCTGATTTGACCACTGAAGTTCAGAATTTATCTCTAACCTTTCTGGTCACTGGATTCAGTTTAGCAGAGATTCAAACATCTTCTAGGTGTGGACAATGTTAAAGTTGCTTTAGGCTGTTCTACTTTATTAAAATGCTGGCTCTGGGGCTGGGTTGCAGCTCTCCCTTCTCTATACTTAAACATGCTCATTTAAAAGTTTCCTCTGTGTCCTTTGTCAGGAGAACTACCTGATTCTATGACAGAGAAAAGAAAGCAAAGCAGAACTGCTTTTAAAAAATGGACCATTGGGTCTAGAGCGATAGCTTAGTGGTTAAGAGCACTGGTTGCTCTTCCAGAGGTCCTAAGTTCAATTCCCAGCAACCACATGGTAGCTCACAACCATCTGTAATGGGATCGGATGCCCTCTTCTGGTGTGTCTGAAGACAGCCACTGTGTATTCATGTATAATACATCTTAAAAAAGAACTCATAAAAGTGGACTATTGGTTTCATTTAACTGCCTAAAATTTTTGCTAAAATATAAGCCTTACCTGAAGATTTGTAAGACTATTATGTAAATAATATAAAATTCATGGACTTCAAAATTTGTAAGTTTATTGGGTATGGTTAAGTTCTGTAATATCTGTAACAAAAAAGTTAACTTAAGACTTGTAACACAGGGGCAATAATTAAAAATCTAAGCCAGGCAGTGATGGCACATGCCTTTGATCCCAGCACTTGGGAGGCAGGTGGATTTCTGAGTTCGAGACCAGCTTGGTCTACAGAGTGAGTTCCAGGACAGCCAGGGCTACACAGAGAAACCCTATCTCAAAAAACGAAAAATAAAAAACAACAAAAACAAAAAATCTATACATGGGTAATTTTAAAGGAACTAGATGGTGTGATGCCATCTGGGATATAAGTATCATATGGTTTGCTGCTATCTTAGGCCCTGTCCCCTATCAGCATAGAGGTGGCCAAGTGTCCAGTAGCCATATTTGCTAGGGTTGGAAAGGGTATATGTCATGTGACTTCATCGCCATCTTTGGCTCAAAGTGACCCCATGGTATAAACCAATCAAAGAGGCAACAACAGGTCTCCAAAATATCTTGTATTAGGATGAATTTGTGTATGATCTATCTTGTCCTACAAACAAAGGAACAAAACCAGAGGTTTTTAAAGATAAGATTTGAAAACAGTGCTTGTTTTATAAGGTATTAAAACTGCACCTCTATATGTTTATATACAAGAATGAACCTCATGATGAGAGCCAAACTTTACAATGAAAGAGTCACCCAAGTAGTACTGGCTTTAAAGGCATGAAATGGTCCTGAAGAGGAACTGAGACTTGGCACTCTGTGCCAGAGTTGGAGTTTCTAAAGAGAGGCCAGGATAGGGACCTCTGCATTCTGGAAAGGCCAGTGGCATGTGACAGCCACCAAAAACAGCAGCCACAATGAAATGAAACCAGATGAGCCCTTAAAGACAGGCTATGTGTGCTGCCTAGGGCATCACCAGAGGGGCTTTCCCCAGTCTCTTGGGAAAGCCTAGAAGATTCTGAGTGTGAATCCTAGAATTGAGTAGTTTGCATGGTTCGAGTTTGGTTTTGCCGTGTCCAAATTGTGGTTGTGTTCTGTTTCTTCCCACTTGAATTAAAAAAGGGTACTTTATTTTTGATATTGCAGGAGCCCACAGTTGAGATTTTAAAATTTTTTAAGAGGAAATTTCAAAGTTTACAGAAATTTTAAATGAAAAGGATGATATTTTCTTTAACTATTTAAATTTATAAGGCTATGGGAAATTTTAAGTTTATAAAATGTTTTATATTAAGATATATTTATTAATATATAATATTAAAAAATAAATAAATAAGTAAATAAATAAATAAATAAATAAATAAATAAATAAATAAATAGAGGCTAAAGAATTAGGGCCACAGCTATAGGCACTAAACACTAAACACCAGAAACTGGAATCTTCCTATCTTATGATGCAGGGAGACAATGACCGAAGGCAAAGACCCCATGGAATATGTCTTCTTGCCTATGATCTATTTGGGTTAACAGAAACTGATTCAAGAATGTGGGTCTAACCCATGTCTTTGCTAACTTCCTAAGCTTTAGATGTTTTGATAAGCTGCATAAGACAAGAAACTGTGATATTCTGTAATAATATAAAAGGACCAAGAAAGCAAAGTTGCCAGTTTCCCCGTGGACAGCATTTATGATTTAAAGTTTTATTTTGATACTAAAAGAGCTTCAATTCAGAAATTTTTATTTTTTTTAAGGTTCAAACTCAACAGAAATAAAGCTGCAAATCCTAATTGTATGAAAGCTACTAACTTATTGTGAACTGTTATATAATTCACTTACAATGACAAACTTTAGCCTCCTGTATGTGTTTTCAAGGTAAAGCCTGAAGATAGTAAGTAAATACAAAGTTTTAGTTAGTAAAGCATATAGCTAGTAACTGAATACAAAGTAAAAACAAAGTTTGTCTACCTCAGATATGCTTAACTGATTATGGTCCTCAAACTCTTCAGAGATCTGCTGAGTGTGGCAATTAAAATGTTTAATGGAAAAAGTTTTCCATGATAGACTGAAATGCCAAATTCTAGTAGCAATCCTAAATTCTCCAAAGACGACCGTGGAACACAGATGATGCCACATGGATTGTGGTAACACAAACCACTGGGAAACACTACCCCAAGCCTTGCCTACCACTGTGACCCTACCCAAACTGTGGGCAAGCAGGACGCCAGATGATTGATTGACTCACTTCGGCCAGTCCCCCAAATTCCTCCTCCACAGGAAAGTGTCTCCGATCTTCTGGACCTGGTGGTCAAAGACTGAAGCTGCCCTGGGACATCTACCCCCAATAAAGCCATTGAGATCACACGAGCCTAGAGTAACTGTGTAGATAATGGGCAAGACTCTTGTCATTTTAATAAATACATGGGCCATTTAGATTACACTTCCTACTAAAATTTCCCTCCTCAGATTTTTGATAGGCTGGCTAGGTTGGGTGTAGTTTGTCAGTTTAACAGCAGCAGCTGCTTCCCCAAGGCTTCAGATAACTTCCTAGTTCATTTTATATGTAAAGGAACTTTTTCTAGAGCTACAAGTGCTAAGAAAGGCAAACAGGTTTCAGATGTAACTTTTTACAAACTATTTTGCCACGACTGCTCTCAGCAATCAACCATTTGTGTCTCATGGTAAATGACTGGATAAAAACAGATTCAAAGTGTATGTAAGTTATGAGGGTGTAAGAAGGTATTGTAAGGTATGTAAATGCAAGGCATATGAAAACGTATAAAAATATGATTTAAGGTAATAAAAATATTTCAGATTTCTTTCCTGCCCATATACTATTGCTATACTAAGATATCAAAAGTTCAATGCTTTAATATTGATCAATGGAGTTCTGATAAGCTTGTAAAGCACTGTTATTATCAGTCACAAGATCGAAATTTCAAATTTCCTTTGATTGTCTTTCAAATACAGACTTAAATAAGTGCTTCTCATTGGGTTAAAAATATGTGTGTCCACTCTATCTTGAGCCCTCTGACTTTTTAACCCAAAGCCATACATAGCTTTGACTTAGAAGCTTGAGTGTACACCAGCTGTTATAGTCTATAATGTAGGTTTCAGTACAGATTACAAACAACGATTATGTCAATATATATGTTATTTCTTTTTGTAAACTAAAAAAATACGCCATAAGCTTCCAGAGCCAAGGGAGTCCTAAGGTTTGGATCCACCTCTCACAGGTCAAAAGGACTCTGGATAACAACAGTGTAAGTCTCTCCACCTGTCTGTTCCTGAGGGTATGATGACTCACTCTCTCCCCTGGTCTTAGGACTCCTCCCTTCCCTCAACTCTCAGGAATATGGGCCTGAAAGTTGTAAATTTGTGAGTTTCCTTTAGGTTTCTAAGCTTTAACTTTTGCCCTTACTCTATATCTGTCTCTGAAGATTTCCACTTTGCTGACAGACACCATCTAGGAATTGGCTGTAGACTATAAACTGCTCTAAATGGTCGCAATCCCTGCATGTGCTGAAAGCTGTTATGGACCAGTCCAGCTGATGTAATTGCTTCCCATGTCTCTCTCTCCATCTGGGTCAGCTAACTAGATGCTACTAATGAATGTCCCATTGCCTGAATCCTCTCCCATACTTTGACTAGGATTCCAGCCCTCATGGACGTGACAACAACATTCTCATTTTAACAAAAGTAGATACAGAAGAGAGTACATCACTGTATATCCTAAAATAAAGGCTGGAATGTTAGATCAAATGGAAACTCCTTGGCATAGGGGACAAAACATTTACCTATGGTGCCTATTGACATACCAGGAAAGGTACCCATTTAAAACAAATAGATCTGTCAACAGGTAGATTTATTAGCTGAAATAATTCTACAATATGATAGGTCACTCAACCTGTCTATATAGAACAAAGAGATATTGTGTGGCTTTAAGAGAAAATTCTTTCTATAAAAACTACTTGGGAATCATTAGAGATAATCTGGCCATACTTAAAACAATTACAAAAAAATTGGTACCTGAGATGAAATAACATTTTCCAGCTCCTCCTAGATAGTAACTTTTGCATCAGTTATCACAGGGCCTTTGACCCTTCTGTTTCTACTAATTACTGTTTGCCCTTAATTAATCATTAATGCCTTAACTATACATATAAATTCCCATCTGGGTTCCATTAAGCTGATGGTTACTAGATACCAATATGAACACGTCCCTACCAGAGAGTCAAGGATTTGACACAGGGTACAGCTCAAGGAGGAAATGTGAGGGATAAAGATATCTTTTAGTTTTAATTTCAGCGTTTAAGAGATCTGTAACACAAGCGTGCCTCTAACTTGTATGTCCAACTTGCCCAAAGACAGATAACTTCCTGAAATGCTATGGGCTGTTGTTCATGTAAGATAACAAAACTAGTCATCTGTTTTCACTTCTGTAAACAAGGTTGGTTGCCCCAGCTGTACAGGATGTTCCTTATCACATCCCGGTGAGAGATATACAGGCAGGAAGTACATAAGGATGTATGCCTGACCCTGATTGGATGAAGGCAGAAAATACACAGCCTTGTGGGTTTTACCTTTATAAGCATCTGACTAACATAATTTGTGGCCATTCTGTGGGAATCCCAGGTATGGACCAAGCCAGCATCCATCATCCTGGCCAGTATTTAGTAATTCTTTCTAATTTAGCTCAAAAAATGTGGTAGGGGTCTTGTTCTTGCCGAGTGGGATTATCAGAACAAAACTGCATGGGATTTCTGAGCGCTTGTGAGAAAATTCCAAGTAAATAAGAGTATTGTAACCTCTGTTCCGCCATAGCATACATCTGTTCTTGGAATGTATTTTTTCCATCCCTCCCACATATGGTGGGAGCCAACCCTGGTTTGGTAGGAGAGGAAGGTGTCTTCTTTCTTCTCCTCTTTGGTTCTTCTTGAGGCAGCCAAGGGGGATGGGAATGGAAGAGTGTTGGGGGTGGGTAAGACTTGGTCTTACGAGATATTTAGGGTTGCTGTTTAATAAAATCTTACTTATGTATGTTACTAAAGTTTACTTACTATGCCACTGTAGCTGACCTGCCCTCTGGTATCCTCTGAAGCCAGAAACTGCAGTTTCCGTCACTTAGCACTTCAGCCCAGAAAACAGCAGAGGATTAAGCAAATAGCCTTTGTACTCTCTCAGCAGGAGCTGCTGGGCTCTAACTGCTAGTCTGAGGTTGCAGGAAGAAAAGACACTTAGAGATGTGGTTTTTAGCATTTATTACTAAGTTGTTAAAAGTTTCTTATGAAAGCTATCTAAGGGGAAAAGCAGAAAGGTCCTAAGTGGGGAAAAAAGAAAACTTCTATCTGGGGAAAGGGAAAAACTCTATTCTATCTCTATTCTATCTTCTGTTCTAACTCTATTCTATGTCTAACTCTCATCCCTTTGTCCTCAGTACTTACATATCTTACAGAGTACACGGTCAGGTCACATGTTACAAAGTTCATCACACGTTCACACCAAAATTCAAATTATAAATTGAAATAGAAGTTTACAACAGAGAATGTACAGTCATGCATATCCATTAGGAGTAATTATCTGGCTAAACATCTGTAGAGTGAAAAATTATAGATACTGGGTATATAGAATCCTTTTTAGGCATAAAATATTCTTTAGGCTTTCTTTATAAAGACATGAGAAACCAAGGCATGAAGCAAGTTAAAAATGTGGACAGACTAGTTACAGGAACTGGCTAGAATGCAATTTAGCCAGGTGGAACCAAGCTGAGAATCATAGTGACAGGGCAAGGCCGAAGTAACAGGGCAGGACCACATTCTTGAGAAAGATAAGCGTACAGAGAGTTTTCACCTGATCCTGACTCACGTAGGTTGGGTTCCTTTGGAATGTTCCACTATTTTTATGTTATACCACCCTAACAACCCCCTCACCCCCTCCTCATTCCTTGGTTTGTGGTTTTCCCCTTTAAAAACACCTCTCAAACTGGCTGTCGGGGTCAATTCAGCTCCTGCGTGGGCATACGAATTGACCGGCAGCTAGCTGTCACGCCCTAATAAACAACCTCGCAATTGCTCCGTACATGGTGTCTCGAGCAGATTACTGGGTGGTCGCGACTTTCTGAGACTTGAGAGAGGGTCTCCCCTCTGCGGAGGTCTTCACATCCATCACCTGTCTAGTTCCACAGGTTCACTGACGGTTTAAAACTATAACTAAGAAATTAGTGAAAATTTGTATAGATAAACCCAGGCGATATTTTCTCTTCTGTCCTAGTACCTATAATAAATCATGAGTTCACTTTTAGTGACCTTTGGTTAATTGTTTTACAACCTCTTGGCATGTATTCTGAGCAGGAGAAAGTCTGGTTACTATCTAAAGGCAATTAACTGATGACACTTGGGAGACTGGCAGAGTTCTCATTGCAGTTTTGATTATCAGAAAGGGACCTAATAGTAGTCTCACTACAAAAGAGCTTAATAATCATTGATATAATTTTAGAAATTTTTATAGACTGGAATATGTTAAGTCATCATTAAGACTTAAAAAGTCATCTATTTGTCTGTATAGCATCACTACAAGACAGTACATCTTCGTGGATCTGCAGAGATCTGCTCCAAAGGGATGTGCTATTGCTTAGTGATTGTTACATATGTTAAATAATAATAGGAAAAGCATATTAATATCAGGAATATTTCCTAAAATAAGTCTCTCACAGCCTTGCTGGATAAGGGCTCACTTGTCTCAGATTATATAATAATCCAAGGCAAGCCATTTCAGGATGATCACCTGCTAGTTATTAGCTTGTCCCATTATGTCTCCTGACATACATATAGTAAATGGGAGTGGATTTACTTTAGATTATACATCATATTAACAATTATTATTTAGAATGGTGTTTTCAAGCACAGGTTGTCATTGTGACATACAGCCTAAACACGTGTGATCTTGTCCTGGGACTATATGCAACATGAACTCAAGTGAACATTGTTCACATGTTCTTGCATAACCCTCAAAATACCCTGAGATTATGTATTGTCCGATGCTCTGAACAAGGTGGGCTATTGTGAGAGACTGCAGTCTGCCTCGTGTTTAGCTTTCACTCTCCCAGGTTCTTGCTGCCAAATAGAGTGGTAACAATATTGTGAATTTATTTTTTCACCTCTGGTTTACATTTTCATTACAAAAATTAATCTTTGCCTTCTTAGAATCTACTACAGGTCAATTCTCCCTAATTCTTGGACAAGACAAGAGTTTAAACATTTTAATTTTCTTAGGTTATTAGGTAAATATGTCATGCAATTAAATTGTCTTTTAAATCAATCAGAATATGAACTGTTTATATTTAGGTAAAAATATTTCCTTTTCACATTTATTCCAGGAGTATGATTACCCCTGGGTATAGTCACAGGTAGATATTTGAAGTGATACCAGATACCCAGAATTGGACTGAGCATGTTGATGGATGCCAATGATATTATCTTCATGTGATCTATTCTAGAATAGTGCTATGTACATAAGAAAGGTGTCTGGAGTGCTGTTGTAAACATCGTGTATGCATCTCCAGTGCCCTGTCCCTTTATAAAAACATATGAATACTTAAATAGAAATGGTCAGAATTACAACCTGTTTAAAACTGAAAACATTTGAAATTTTATAGCAAAATAAACATTGAGTCAAGGGAGAATCAACTTTAAAGTGATAGGAGAGTTTCAGATCATTTTTCCTTAATGTTGACCAACTCCTTTCCAGATTTGAGACCCCTGATACATCAGCCAGTGTTCTTAGAGGAGGGCATAGGTCACCAAGTTAAAAAGAAGCAGAAGAGAGATTACAGATTACAAAGACTTGCTTTTGTCTATTCCAAAGGCATCCTTGTAAAAATCTTTGACCAGTCTTTTGAAGGTGTAGCTCTTCTAAGAAGGCCCTACCAGATCTGCTAGTCTACCTTTGTTTCCATGCATTACTTCATGTAGGTGTTTTAAGATTGCATGCACCAGAGCTTCAGGAAATGAAACCATCCTGTGGTCATTCAGTTTCCCCAGGGAGGTCTCAATTAATGAATCTTAAGCTGGCTCCTCATTCCACTCTATGTGATGAAGTTTGAGCATAGAGAAATGCAAACAGAGACACAAAACCCTAGTTAACTGTTCTCCAATCTCAGCAGGATTTTAGTGGCTCTGTCAGCTCTTTGATTTCCTTTATCATAAGTCTCTCGGTGCTCAGGTGTTGGGCTGTAGCATGCTCGAGGGCTCTAATCTCCTGAGGGAAACCTCTCTATGTTCCAGCCACGAAAGCCACCAATTCAAGCGAGCTAGCTGAGCCAGCTGGGACCCAGCCAAGCTAGTAACCGGACCTAGAGTCTCTCCTCCCGGTGGTGCGCCGCCAGAACTCATCTTCTCCTGCTCACCCCTTCGGATCCTGACCCCCCTGTCTCGGTCCTTCTGAGGCCTCTCAGCAATGCCTGAGAGCCCAAGGGCTGAGACTAGTCGGTTCCCGGCCACCTGCTGGTCCGGGTATCCTCAACCCAAGAGCTCTAGGCTCCACGGGGTTCTCAAACTGTGTTCTCTCCACACAGGGAGCAGAGCTCTGTGGCTTCCCTCAGCCCGAGTCCGCCCCATACAGCGTGGAGAGAACTCAGTTGAATTCTCGTGCCTCTGCTTCCCTGAGCCGGGTCCCCAGCCCCTTGGGGCAGCAGACACATGGGACCCACAACTCAACCCACAGGACCCACGCCCATGTGCACCCCACAGCCCAACACTCAGGGAAAAGTATGATAGCCATTTGAACTGACAAGTCAGCTGCCTGGAAGTAGATCTAGTATTCCCAGGAAATGCTTCGGTAGCTTCATTTTCTGGAGTTGATAATCGTCTTTCTTTCCCAAGGCTCCATGTGCATGGTAGGAAGCTGTATTTAGAATCAATTTAGGGGTTGATTTATTTTCCTTGGGGTACTTGTAAATCTCTAGAAGATAAAATGAGCGCAGACCTTAGTGTAGATATGCCAGCCAGAAACGTGTGTGCTTCTATTAATTTTATCTGGTGTTCTCACAGCATATCCAGCTCAGCGCCATTCCTCCAAGCAGCTGAACCCCTTGGGAATAATTCCTAGACCTCTACTGTCAGTGGTTGACCACGCAAATCTGGTCTGTTGCATCAAAAATTGTTCATTTGTTGGTTTGTTTGTTTGTTTTTTTAATTAGATATTTTCTTTATTTACATTTCAAATGTTATCCCCTATCCCAGTTCCCCACCTTCCAGAATCTCCCTATCCCATCCCCCCTCCCCTGCTTCTATGAGGGTGTTCCCTCACCCACTCACTCTTGCCTTCCTGCCCTGGCATTCCCTTATACTGGGTCATCAAGCCTTCACAGGACCAAGGACCTCTACTCCCACTAATGACTGACAAGGCTATCCTCTGCTACATAGATGGCTGGATCCATGGGTTCCTCCATGTGTACTCTTTGGTTGGTAGTTTAGTTCCTGGGATTTCTAAGAGTTCTGATTGGCTGATATTTGTTGTTCTTCCAATGGAGCTGCAAAACTTCTGAAGGCCGAAGATAAGGCTATGTGAGTAGGAGTGGTTGCTGTAAAAGAATGAAGCTGTGATTTCAAATCTTCAGAACCTACATGAAAAGCCAGACATAGCCCTATAACTTAAACAACTCAGGGAATTAAGTTAGAAGGATCATTGTGGTTTATGACAATAAATATAGAACTGAGTTCAATGAGGCATCTTACTAAATTGTACAAACTGAGTGAGCAGGTCACTTGGTCTCCTCTAGTCTCTGTACATGCACGGGTACATACACCTACCTCATCCATGCAAATACACCACACACACATCCAAAAGTACAACATACAAGCATAATCACAGTACAAGGAAGACCTAATTCCAATTTTTTTCAAACTATTCCACAAAATAGAAACAGAAGGTACACTACCCAATTCATTCTATGAAGCCACAATTACGCTCATACCTAAACCACACAAAGACCCAACAAAGAAAGAGAACTTCAGGCCAATCTCCCTTATGAACATTGATGCAAAATTACTCAATAAAATTCTAGCGAACTGAATCCAAGAACACATCAAAACAATTATCCATAACGATCAAGTAGGCTTTATCCCAGGAATGCAGGGTTGGTTCAATATTCGGAAATACATCAATGTAATCCACTATATAAACAAACTCAAAGAAAAAAAACACATGATCATCTCACTAGATGCTGAGAAAGCAGTTGACAAAATTCAACACCCCTTCATGATAAAAGTCTTGGAAAGGTCAGGAATTCAAGGCCCATACCTAAACATAGTAAAAGCAATATACAGCAAACCAGTAGCCAGCATCAAACTAAATGGAGAGAAACTTGAAGCAATCCCACTAAGATCAGGGACTAGGCAAGGCTGCCCCACTCTCCCCCTACCTATTCAATATAGTACTGGAAGTCCTAGCCAGAGCAATTAGACAACACAAGGAGGTCAAAGGGATACAAATTGGAAAGGAAGAAGTCAAAATCTCACTATTTGCAGATGAAATGATAGTATACATAAGTGACCCCAAAACTTCCACCAGAGAACTCCTAAACCTGATAAACAACTTTAGCAAAGTGGCTGGATATAAAATTAACTCAAGCAAATCAGTAGCCTTCCTCTACTCAAAAGATAAACTGGCTGAGAAAGAAATTATGGAAATGACACCCTTCACAATAGTCACAGATAATATAAAATACCTGGTTGTGAACCTCACCAAGCATGTAAAAGACCTGTATGACAAGAACTTCATGCCCCTGAAGAAAGAAATTGAAGCAGATTTCAGAAGATGGAAAGATCTCCCATGCTCATGGATTGGAAAGATTAATATAGTAAAAATGGCTATTTTGCCAAAAGCCATCTACAGATTTAATGCAATCCCCATCAAAATTCCCACTCATTTCTTCACAGAAATAGAAAGAGCAATCTTAAAATTCATTTGGAATAACAAAAACCCCAGGATTGCGAAAACTACTCTCAGCAATAAAAGAACTTCTGGAGGAATCACCATCCCCGACTTCAAGCTGTACTACAAAGCAATAGTGATAAAAACTGCATGGTATTGGAACAGAGACAGGCAGGAGGATCAATGGAATAGAATAGAAGACCCAGAAATGAACCCCCATACCTATGGTCACTTGATCTTTGACAAAGCGGCTAAAACCATCGAGTGGAAAAAAGATAGCATTTTCAACAAATGGTGCTGGTCCAACTGGAGGTCAGCATGTAGAAAAATGCAAATTGATCCATACTTATCTCCTTGTACAAAGCTCAATTCCAAGTGGATTAAGGACCTCCACCTGAAACCAGCCACACTGAAACTAATAGAAGGGAAACTGGGGAAAAGCCTGGAACACATAGGCACAGGAAAAAAGTTCCTGAACAGAACACCAATGGCCTGTGCTCTAAAACCAAGAATTGACAAATGGGACCTCATAAACCTGCAAAGCTTCTGTAAAGCAAAGGACACAGTCAATAGGACAGAACAACAACCAACAGATTGGGAAAAGATCCTCACCAACCCTACATCTGATAAAGGGCTAAGTATACAAAGAACTGAAGAAATTAGACTCTAGACAATCAAAGAACCCAATTAAAAAATGGAGCACAGAGCTAAACAAAGAATTCTCAACTGAGGAAGCTCGAATGGTTGAGAAGCACCTAAAGAAGTGTTCAGCATCCCTATTCATCAGGGAAATGCAAATGAAAACAATACTGAGATTCCACCTCACACCAGTCAGAATGGCTAAGATCAAAAACATAGATGACAGCATATGTTGGCGAGGATGTGGAGAAAGAGGAACACTCCTCCACTGTTGGTGGGATTTTAAACTGGTACAACCACTGTGGAAGGCAGTCTGGTGGTATCTCAGAAAATTGAACATAGTGTTACCTGAGGACCCAGCTATACCACTCCTGGGCATATACCCAAAAGACGTCTCAACATACAACAGGGACACATGCTCCACCATGTTCATAGCAGCCTTATTTATAATAGCCAGAAGTTGGAAAGAACCCAGATGCCCTTCAACAGAAGAATGGATGCAGAAAATGTGGTACATTTATACAATGGAGTACTACTCAGCTATTAAAAACAATGAGTTCACGAAATTCCAAGGCAAATGGATGGAGCTGGAAAATATCATCTTGAGTGAAGTGACCCAATCTCAAAAGAACATACATGGTATGCACTCACTGATAAGTGGATATTAGCCCAAAAGCTCACAATTTCTAAGAAACTATGTATAGACCACATAAAACTCACATAGAAGAAGGAAGACCAAAGTGTGGATGCTTTGGTCCTTTCTAGAAGGAGTATCAAAAGTTTCAGCCAGAGCTCCCAAATTCTAAACCGCCAGCCAGAGAGCACAAAGGGAGAGACTCATGCACCTGTATAGGGAATTGAGGGTGACCTTGTTAGACTTCAGTGAAAGTGGAGGGCCATGGTCCCCGAAAGTTTGGATCCCCTACTGTATGGGAATTCGAGAGCAGGGAGATGGGACTGGGAGGATGTTTGGAGCACACCCTCACAAAAATTAGGAGGAAGGGGTAGGGGATAAGGGGTTTTCGGGGAGAATGAGAGAGGAGATAACATTGAAAGGTAAATTTGTATAATCTCCAATAAAAAAAATCACACAGATAAAGGGTCTAAAAAAAAAAGAGAGGGAGAGAGTTTACTTATTTTAAATTAATTTCAAAAGTTTCTAGGAGTTGTTAATTGGCTAAGATCCTATTTTAAGCTCTCCATAAAAGAATTTAAATCTCTGTTCAATATTCTCAAGAGAGAGGTAAACCCTAATTTTCCTCAACAATTAATTGACAAAAGAAAGGTAATCTCACAAAAAGTAGAAGAAGCTATTACTAATCGATATATTATATAGTCTGATTAGTTGTCAGCGGTGCTATAACAGTCCTTTGACAAAAGATTATTAATATAGATTTATATATCCTTAAATAGGGTCTTCATGACTCTATGAGTGTGGAAGGAGCGACTGTTAGCGCTTCTGCCCTGATTTTACAAGAATTCTGAAAAATTGACTTTAAAAACAAAAGAGGGGAAATGGTACCCCCTCAGAAGGAGCCCCCTGAAATACTCTCCATCATGCCTTGTTCACATTTATCTCTCTAAAGCTGAATGGTCATGGCAAATCTGCTGCTGATTGCCTCTGACACCACCAAGACCAACAAAACTTTGTCACAGATATGGGGAAGGACCCTCTTACCCTTAAAGGGAATGGTCCAGACCCAGTTCCCTTATGGGGCCAAGGACTGATATGCCTGTCCGATACCCCAGAAGGCACCACTAACCGGCTACCAAAAAGATTAATGAAAAAAATAGATACCCCCACAAAGCCAGGCCCAACCATCAATACAATGAATAACAATTTACATCCAGGGAAGAGAAATCTCCCTGAGAATCCCCTTCTTTTCCTTTCCAGGTAAAAATGAATCCCCCGTGATGTCTGTGGATAGATGTTCTAATCCAGATGCTGGCCTCCGAACTTATACTACTCAGACCTTTGAAGGGCCACTGACAAGAACATCAAACAGCTAGAGATTGACATCACTAATCTGAAGAAATCCCTCCTTTCACCGTCTGAAGAGACCTCCTAAAATCGTAAAGATCCTTACTGGTTTGTTTTTCAAGACAAGGCCAGACTAGCTTGGAACTCGCTCTGTAATTCAGGCTGCTCTGGACTTCCGGGAGTCTTCTGCCTCATCCTCCTGGTTGCTGAGGTTAGAGGTGTGAGCCAACATGCCAGACTATATCTCCAATATCTAAGTGTCTCTGTTTCACATCAAAATCATATTCTGTCACTGACAGTACAATTGCTAGGGTTAGGGCTGTGCGGCCATGCTTGGATTATCAAGCAAGTAGCACACATTTGCCTTTTTGTTTTTTCCACTATCATCTAGAATGCTTTCTATCCCAATAAAGTCAACACAAATGAAGTTCAAACACTGTAAGAGATTGTCCCGAGTAAGCTACCCTTCCCCTTTGCTATCCTTAAGATAACTCCCTGCATATCACTTGCTGAAACTGGTTTAAGATTGGCTGGCCAACTGTGGCTATAGGTGCTAGTTGGTTAGGAAAATAAACTATAGGTTCACAATACATACAATAAATAATCTGAAAGGCTATTGAAAGGCTATTGAAGAGTAAACAACAGTAAAGCTGGGACTGATGTTTTAATTTCTCTTTAATAGCACCAAGTGTCCGTGTTCTCTGCCAGTTAGCCATCACAATCAAACATCTGATTATATATTATTATGTGAAACTGTTTCTATGGAGACATAAGCAAATGTCTACTCACTGCAGATAGGAACTACAACATACCAAAATAAGGGTATCCAAAGCCAGAATCCAGCTTGCTGAATGTGGAGTTTGAATGAAAAGCCCCCTGCCATAGGCTCAAAAGGCATGACACTATTAGGAGGCATGGGCTTGTTGGAGTAGGTGTGGCCTTGCTGAAGGAAGTATGACACCGGGAGTAGGCTTTGAGGTTTCAATTGGACAAGCCAAGCCCAATGACACTCTTTCTTCCTGAAGCCTACTAATTAGCTGTACTCACTCAACTGTACCTTGTCTGACTACATGCTGCTTACTATGCTTCCTGTCATAATGGTAATGGACTAAACCTCTGATCCTTTAAGCAAGGCCCAATTAAATGTTTTCCTTTATAAGCTTTCTGTAACTAGGACAATGAACCAATGGTTTTTATTGGGGTTACCAATAGAAATATGGTGAAGGGTTCCTTACAGGGGTAGAAATGATTCCATGATATCTCTACCACCAAAAACCCATCCCAGCATGGGTAACATCTCAGGAAAGATCAAAATTGGTAGCGTACTGCATATCTTGCAGGCAACTCAACAAGTTTGGGAGCTATCTCTGCTAGGTAGCTTAGTAGGTCTGCATCTCTTCCATGTGGCTTAGATGGTCTCTGACTTTTCCAAGCAGGTTGGCTGGACTCTATGTCTTAATTGGTTCAACTTGAATGAGAGTCTTCTGGGCAGCTTTGCTGGTCTGAAAATGTCTCTCAGCTGTCCTTACTAATTTTCTGCATTTAGAGATGGAGGCAACTAGTGAATCTGATCAGTATAAAGAACTTCCTGAAGCCTTTGAATTATTTACTTTCTAAGCTTGAGAGGCTTCCCTGTAAAATAGAGTGTTTCATCTGCCTGTAGAATATCCTATGTCTTAAAGGGCATCCCTTCAAGATAGGAAGTTCTCCTCAGAAGAGATTGCTACATGGTTAAGCATATTTTCCTGCACCATATTAGAATGTTCCCTTGCCAACACGACTCCTCCTGTCAGGTCAAGGAGGAAGCCGTGCTTGATACTTTCTCAGTAGTTCTGTGGCCTCAACACTAAGCGAGAGAAGTTTTAGAAGATTAAAAGCTAGTTTTTATTTTCACTCTCTCTTTCCTCTTGAGTTTTGCTGTCATGGAGCAAAACAAATCTAGCATTTCTTTCTTGTAGTCTTCATCACATGTAGGAGCTGTATATAAGGAATTTTACCATATTTACCTAACTCTTACAAAAAGCACAATAATTTCCCCATATATTAGGTTGATAACTTGAAGAATGGCCAGAGAACCATTTGTCAGCAGAATCTTCCTTAACTATGGACTGTACAGTGCTACAATGGTTTATCAACTCCTTCTTAGTTCTAGAACTAGAGCTATAACCTGACTAGTTGACTCATTTGCATTCCAGAGGACTCATAGCTGGACTTGAAACTGAGATGCCTCTCCCCCATCCTAGAGATAAAAGAGAAGTAGGCAAAATGTCAAACCCAACCAACAGAATGTTTCAGTAAACCTCCTAAAAAGTGTAGCCTTCTAAATCTTACCTAATATGGATCAATACTCATAACCTGTACTGCTGTCTGAGCTCCAAACCATTTGAGACTGTTTACCTTGTACTTGTACTAGCTGATACTACAAAACAGTTTAAGCAAGGTTCAAAATGGTTATTTAGCTCAAATTCTGAGATTGAAGGTTCCTGTTATCTACTGCAATTTTTACTGGATTCTAACAACTTCTTAAAATCCAAAACAAATACATATTTATGCATGCTCATGCACACCTCCCCCCCTCTCTCTCGCTTACACACACACACACACACACACACACAACCACAACAACAATAAACAGAAACTCAGAAAAAGCTAAAATTATTCTTGTCCACCCATAAAGTTGTCAATGTAGAAACACAGCTCTTCCATCAGAAAAGATAAAAAAAAAATAGCCTATTCTGGATTTAAATATGAGTGGCCAGGATATGGGAACACAGATTTAGATTACACCAAGTTTCATCTTTGGATGTAAATGACAGTTTCATGAGGGTTGTTTTATAGTAACATAACAATAGAAAGTCAAAAGTCAACCCAGTTTTTGGTTGGTATCACAAGCAATTTATAGCAAGAGATAGAAATTGTACTGCATCCACATATGCTGTTTGATAACAGTGTTAGCTCTGAGGTTGGTGGATGCTAGGAGTCTTGTTCATACATTCGAAGAATGTATCTGATAATAAGTTGGTTTGGTCACACAGAAAGTTGGGCATTAAACTTGGTGGGCTATTCAAAGGGACATGATAGCCTAAGGTCATTTGTAAGTTAGCTCTAGACCTACAACATTAGAACCTCTCTACAGTAACTGAAGCTCTGAATAGTCAGCAGCCTTTAGGATGTTACCATAGGGGCATCTGCTTGCAGGGAACTTTAGTTCAGAAAGTGTTTATAGATAGCCAATGTGATGAACAGGAAAGAAGGGAAAACTCTGTGGCACATGTCTCCAGGCAATTGCTGGAACATCCCTGGAAACCCAATGTAGGGTTAGCTAGGCATGAGTCATCTCTTCCTAAGCAGTTGGCGGTCCACCCATAGAAAATGAGATGGTCTTGCCTACTTAATGGGTCTGGACTGAGTCTCTAGGTCTGGTAATACCCAAAACTATTACAATTATCTAAGGGTTACATTGCTCAGTGCTTCACTGACAACCTAAGAGACTGATTAGCATGATGGTGGCAGGTGAAAGTGATTGCCTTGCAAGCCTGGGGACATGAGCTGAATCCCACAACCCACAGTGGAAGGAAATGACCAACTCCCCCAAATTGTCTCCTGATCACCATGCATATGGAAAACTGTGCTGCCACAAGCACCCACACTAGCACTCACACACATACGGACATACATCATACATATACAAATGCACACAGTACTAACAAATAAACACATTTACTTTTTAAACATAGTAAACCTTAGTGGAAGGAAGCAAATTTGTTTAAGAATGGCCCTAAGGAAAACTGAAGGGACATTTATGTCTCAACTGTCCATCTCAAGAAGAGGGGTGGATTAGAAGTCTGGACTCTTTTGTTAGACATAAACTACAGTGAGACAACCTGTGGGAAATATCCCTAATGACTAGAAGTTTTCTCTGCAGAATGGAGTTTTTCTCCCTTTTTCAGAAGTCATGTCAGACCTGGGACCTTGACTTCCAGCTGCCAGTATTTGCATTTTGTTTCCCTAACAGACATTGAATTATGCAAATTGATTCATGTTGGATTGCACATGAATTTTGGATTGCACATGAAAGGGATATCCACTAAAGGACCAAAGGCAGGATTACTGGGTTTAGGCAAAGTTAACAGGTCCTTCAGGTTGTGTTACAATGCAAACAATTTGCTCAGCCATGGACTCTTACCAAGAAGTACACCACATGTTCAAAGCAGCAGGGTCAGTGACTCTGGACCAAAAGCTCTGAATCTTAAGATAAGATTGCTTTTGTCTTTTATAACTTCATTATTTCAAGAACTTCTTATGTTTTCTTAAAGTTAAATACCAGAAGGGGCAACTGAGCAAAAAGTTTCTGCTACAATTTATGCTAAGAAACTGGGCATGCATATGCACAATGAAATTGGACCTCTACTCCATTTCACATACAGCAATTATTAACTCAAAGTGGGGAAAGTAACCTAATTTTTATAACAGTTAAAGCCATAAAACCCATAAAGGAAATATAGAAATAAGCATTTATTTATGTACCATTATCTTTACTTACTATAAATGACTATTTACTTATTTGCTTACTTATTTATTCTTGTCCATGTTTTCTTATTCTTCTTGGCTTGGAAACAGTGAAAGTGAACTTGTACCTGAGTGAGCACCGGCCTGACCTGTCGCTGCCTGTGCCATGGTTCCAGGAAGTGTCTCCAAGGTTTCTTCCTCCTCCTCTTTTCCCTCCACAGACACATCACCTTCTGGATCATGTGGGCTCCCTGGAGCTGACAAGCCAGGTCCAAGTTGCAGCAGAATCCAAGCAGGCCAACGGAACCCAACAATGCTACACATGGTGCTAGAGGCTCTCAAGGCCGGGGAGAAGCGCCAGGGCACATCAGTCATAGCCATCAAGGTCTATATCCAACATAAGTACCCAACAGTGGACACCACCCGCTTCAAGTACCTGTTGAAGCAGGCTCTGGAAACTGGCGTGCATCGAGGCCTCCTCACCAGGCCTGCCAACTCCAGGGCCAAAGGTGCCACTGGCAGCTTCAAACTAGTTCCCAAGCCCAAGAAAAAGAAATCCTGTGCCCATAAAGCCCGCAGAGGAGCTGCAGGTGCCAAGGAGACAGGCCCCAAGAAATATGGATTGCTGAAGAAAGACCAAGTCGGCAAGGACAAGACGGAGAAAGCGGCTCTAAAACCGGGGCAGAAGAGGAAGGCTTATCCTTGCTCATCAGTCACGCTGGAGCTGGAGCCCAAGAAAGCCAAAGCAAAGCCAAGAGAGGTCAGAAAGGCCTCCCTAAAACGAGGCAAAGCTGCTGGGGACCCTCTCAGCGCCAGCAGAGGCCATAGGGTCAAACACAGTGCCAGCAGGCAAGGAGCAGATGCCCACGGGAAAACCAAAGATGTGTGTGAGAAATCAATGCCCTCGGCCAGCAAGGTTGGTAGGCACCTGTTGCCTGCTGAGTCTCAAGTATTTCCAGGCTTGTGTGGGACTCTGGGAAGTAAGCTTGTGCCTTTGTGCTTATGAAGTGACTGCTCTGCTGGCTGAGCCATCTCCTCAACACTGGGCTTGCTTTCTTACAGGTCCAAAATAGTGTTGCTTCCCTCGCCAATAGAAAGATGGAAGCCATGGCCCATACTGAAACAATTGTTCAGGGAGCTAAGACAGTACAGAAAACCAAAGCACCCACTCCTTCCCAGGACATGGGACATAAAGCACAACCCATACCTAGGGTCAGGAAGACAAAGACTCCCGAGAACCCCAAAAGACCTGAGTTACCCCACCCCCCCCAAGACTTCATCCAAGGCTCCCAGCAAGAAGGCTGAGGCTAATAGCTAGGGCCAGGGTTGGGGAGATGGCGGCTCTGAAGCTTTTATTCTCTAACAAACTGTTATAATGTTTAATCATAATTTATTTATCAATAAAGACTTCCCTTTGTATTCACAAAAAAAAAAAAGAAAGTGAACTTGTAAGCCCCTAGCTCAAAATTGTATTGTGATCATGACTGTCTAGCACCATAGTTCCCCAAGGTAAGATCAAATAGAGCTGAGAAATACTATGTCTCATTCACACAGGACACATCATTTTCATGCAGGGAGAGTGAATAGATCAGGGAGTGAGAACCTAGGCAGAGTCCTAGTAAACATTACCATCTGAACAACAGATAGAAGCATAAGACATCACGAGGTCTGGAGAATATGGTCTTACATCAGAGATGACCATGTAGAGTAGCCACAGATGGCATGGGAAAACAGTGCCTTGAGGGATGGAAGAAAGTGGAATTTAACTCAGAACAAGTCAAATAATACAAGAACTAATGTAAGGAAGAGAATACAAGGGTGGGAACAGTGACATAGTTGACAGATATTTACTTAAGGAGACCAAGAGTAAAGTTGGTAGCAATGACCTTAGCCTTTGATTTGAAGCATAAGAAAAGAAGCAGAAAATGGAGAAAGACAAGCATTTTCAGAAAAGTCATGAGAAGAGTTTATGAATCCTAGAGGGCTGCCTTGATTGAATGGTGCATGGAGCCACATGTGTTAGAGAAATCAGTAAATGGCACGTGGTGCCACATGTTAAAGAAATCAGTCCAATTCTGAGAGTGCTTGCAATGGATGACCTGATGATGGAAGGAAGAAAGAAAGGTTTTGTTCCAGCATTTTTCATTTCTTTCTTCTATTAATTTGCATTTAAAATATTTTTATGAGTTTATCTAAATGAGCAACCATTTAATCTATGTAGTAATAGACAAACTACAAAGGCATATTACAATTTAGTTTCCACAAAATGATGTTTTTATATAAATAATGTTTAAACATGAAGATTGATAATTTCAATTTAAAAGAAAGAGGAAGAAAGAAAGAAAGAAAGAAAGAAAGAAAGAGAAAGAAAGAAAGGAAGAAAGAGAGAGAGAGAAAGATAGAGGGAGAAAGAAAGACAGACAGACAGAAAGAAAGAACAAAAGAAAAGAAAGAAAGAAAGAAAGAAAGAAAGAAAGAAAGAAAGAAAGAAAGGAAGGAAGGAAGGAAGAAAGGAAGAAAGGATGGAGGGAAGAAAACTGACATTTCTGGAAAGAGCGTGACCATGAAAGGACATTGGGAGGTAGATAATCCATGCTATCAGATCATGGATTCTAAATCAAATTGAGATATTTGGGTCTCCTCTGAGTGGACTTTGAATGCTAATTTATTCTTTATAGTGAATGGGATTGGAAAGCCCTATAAAGCTCATTGAAATGTCTGATTCAGATGCAGCAAATTATCTCTAAGAAGTTGAAAAGACAGAGAAAATATGATTTATGAGCCCATAGCTAACGTTAGGACTTGGTAGAACTTTGCCAACCCAAATAATCAGTGAATTTGGTCATTTCCGTCCTGTTCCCTCCAAACATGAGGGATCCAGTTGCATTTTGGTAAAACCATTTAGCTCAGTGCGGTCTCTCATGTAGCTCAGGACCACAACTCCAATGAGAATTCTCTCCTGCTCCACTGAGTGAGTCAATACAGCCAGGAAGGAGGCCTCCTTCTGCTACCCTGACTCACCATGCATGAGACTGAGCTGGTGACCCAGGTCGGGAGCCATTGCATCTCCCTTACATGTGGATCCACTGCTAGCCAAGGTTGGTTAGACCACCAATTCCACATGTCAAATTAGACCTTTGCCTTGCAAAGTACCAAGGAGTCACACAGAGGTCACGGGTCTATTCTTCCCAGCTATACTTATAAAGTTTTCACACAATGTTTACTTTGGCAGGAAGAATCTCCTAAAGGTTCTCGTGGTAATGTATGAGGAAGGGCCAAAATAATGGCGGCATATCCAGGAAAGCAATGCTTACCATTGTCATGATTATTTTCAAAGGAAATTATCCTCATTGCTTTTTTTCTCTTATTGAGGATTTTTAGTTTTATTGTAAGCATCTGTAGTTTGTTGTTCTTGTGGTGGTGACAGAATTTAAGTAAATCAAGTGTTAGTAATTCCTGATTTTTGATAGCCTTATGTTGGCAAAAAGTTTCTCCATAAAATTATGTTCTCCATAATGTTCCTTGGAAAGCAGATAAATTGTACAAGCAGGCAACAGTAAATGGTTCAGCACTTCTTGTTGGTGAACCTGGTTTTTTATAACTAGGAGCTGACAGAGTTTCTGAGGTGTTTGTTTGGTGTGTGTGTGTAAAGAAAATTAGTGTGTTTAGATGTTTGGTAGTGAGTTGGATCTTGACACAGCTGTTCAATTCTTCTGTAGCTCTTTTTGTCTCCCTTTCGCTTCTGGAAACATGGTCTCTGGTGTGACTGTCTCTGATGGTGACATCAAAATATTCAATGACATGGAAGTGTGCAAGTCCTCAACATCAGAAGTCAAGAAATTCAAGATGGCAGTGAGTGCTTTTCTGCCTGAGTGAGGGCAAGAAGAACATCATTCTGGAGGACGGCAACAGATCCTGATAAGAGATGCAGGACAGACTGTGGATGACCCCTACACTACTTTTGTCAAGATGCTGCCAGACAAGGACTGCACTATGCTAAGATGCAACCTACACTACCAAGGAGACCAAGAAGGAGGACCTGGTGTTCATCTTCTGGGCCCCTGGGAACGCAACCCGTAAGAGCAAAATGATTTATGTCAGTTCCAAGGATGCCATCAAGAAAAAGCTAACAGAAATCAAGCATGAATTAAAAGCCAACTGCACCAGGACCTCTGCACCCTGGCTGAAAAACTAGGTGACAGCACTTGCTTTCTTGAAGGCAGCCTTTGGGAGCAGCCTCTAGCCTCCTGCCTGGACTATCTAGCAGCCCCAGACCTTTTGGTGGGGACTACTGGCTGCCCCTTTCCTGCCAGTTCTGGTTTTCCCCAAACTGCTTTTGATCTTCTGATTCCTCCTGGGTGGAAGCAGACCAAGTCGCTCTACAGGCACCTAGTTTAGGGAGAGCTTGTAACTTTCTAACATTCTTACATCCCTCCCCATCCTAGGCTGCCAACATCTAACCACAACAGTGACTCTGCTTGTCCATTTATTTCTGTATGTAAATGAAATGTGGAAATGACCATCCCTGCGCCAGCTGGGTGTCCTCCCCTTTCCCTTGATCTAGATCACTCTTGGAAGCAGGATCAGTAAGGAACCTTCAATAAAACAAAACAAAACAAAACAAAAAATGGAACCAATAAAGGCTAATTAAGAAAAGAAGAAGTAGTTTAGGGGAAAGGAGATAAGAGGTGTATCCCTCCATCCCTTATACTCCCCCTGCCCCCGCACCTCACCTTTGTCATGAAGAGGAAGAGGAAGAGGAAGGGGAAGGGGAAGGGGAAAGGGAAGGGGGAGGGGGAGGGGAAGGGGAAGGGAAAGAAGGAGGAGGAGGAGGAGGAGGAGGAGGAGGAGGAGGAGGAGATGACAATGGAGAAAGCACATTTTCTAGTATATCTGGCTCAAACTATTGTCAATGTTGGAGTCAAACAATTTCAACCACATTGAGGTAGTTTTGTTCTTTGTTGAGTTGTAGGAGTTCTTTGTGCATTTTGGCATTAGATCCTAATAAGTCATATGATTAGCAAATATTTTCTTGTTTTATATTTTCCTTTGGTGTACAATTTTTAGATAGGCCCAACTTTTGCTTTTATTTCCTATGATTTTGTTACAGAAGAAAATAAAAATTACAAAATCCAGTATCATGAAATTTGAACCTATGCCAGCTTTAGGTCTAATATTTCTATTTTTAATCAGTTGCTAGTTTTAATATGCATTGTAACTCGCACATCTACTGTTTTACATCCTGGTATCTGATTTTCCCACTACACCTTAATCTGTGGAAACTTTTCCTTGCATACTTTGTTGCTTTTGTCCTTGGTCTTTGGAACACCGACCTCATAGGTTTTTTTCTCAGCTCTTTACTATTCTATTGATCCAAAATACCTCTCTTTCTGCAGTACTTTTTTTTTTTAATTCTAGCTTTGTAATGTTTCAGCCAGAAATTTTAATTCTCTTTGTTTTTTAACATAGTGTAAGCTGTTTGTAGTGTGTTCTCTTGCTCCTTCATGTGAGTTTTAGGATTGCTTTAGCTAGTTCTGTAAAAAAAAATATCATTGACATTTTATAAGGATTATGTTGAATCTGAGAATGCCATTAAAGACTGTGAGTCCAGCAATAATACTGTTCTTCAATGCATGCTCATGGGATGGTCTTTCATTTACTTGTCCTTATAAATTATAAATTTTAGCAGTATGCTGTAGTTTGAAGTTTACAAGTCTTTCTTTGTTTTCATTAATTTTATTCCTACATATTTTATTTTTATCATATGTATTTATTTTGTGTGTGCTCATGCTCGAGTGTGGAGATTAGGGGATGACTTATATAAGCTATTGATTTTTCTTGTTCCACCATGTGGATCTCAGGAACTAAAGTCAGGTGACGAGCCTCACAAGCAAGTGTCTTTATCTTTTGAACCACTTTGTTGATCTTTTTTATTTTATTTTATTTCATATTTTGTGATACTAGGATTGGAACCTATGGTCTTACACGTGCTAGGCAAGCACTCAATTAGTAGGGCATATTCTCAGTAGGTTATATTCTCAGCCCGATTTTACTATTTTTGATGTAGTATGTTATGATTATCTTAATATTTTTCAAATAAAAATTTCCTTGTGAGTGTATACAAATGCAACTAATTTGGTGTTGATTTCTTATTTGGTGATAGATTCAAGGTAATTTCTGGTCCCCTGGGCTGACTTAGGAAGTCCTTCCTCTCCTTTAGTATGTATGTTGGAAGTCTTTAGGAGCATTGATGATAATTCTCTTTTTAAAATACTTTAAGATTCTGTGGGAAACCTATCTGTCACAGACTTGTGAGGAGATATTTTTGATTTCTGGTTACAGATATTTTAAGAATTTTCAGCTGCACATGTTTTCGTCTTTGTAGGTTGTATGGTTTTAGAAATTTATCCAAATTCTAGGCTATCCAATTTGTTGTATAATTATCTTTTAGAATATTTTTTTTTACTTTAACATGTATGGGGTAGGGGTTGGTTTTGTGTATGTTTCTGTAAATCATGTGTGTTCGGTGTCTGAGAAAGAAGGCCAGAAGAGGGTGTAGATCATCAGCAAGTGGGATTACAGATGACTGTGAACCACCATGTGGATGCTGAGAGCAGAACCTAAGTCTTCTATAAGAGCAAAACCAAACCAATTCAAACCAAACCAAACCAAACCAAACCAAACCAAACCAAACCAAAATAAAACACCCACCTGTATGCCTGTGACATGAAAGGACAGCATGGTTTCTGATTGAGCACCTGCTGGAAATTGCCAGAGACCCTGCAGGGTTCCATGCAAGGGATGGCCGGCATTTCACCTCACTCCCAGACACAAATTACTCACATGAGGCTACAGACCTCCATTGATCTGTGCTTTTCAGGCACGTAGGACAATGCCCCACCCCCACCCCCAGACTCCACAGGTAGAGGGCATGACTACAGGCCACAGAGCCTTAAGACAGATCTCCATATTAATGAGATACCTAACGGCCAGAGGGCATAGCCAATTAAACATTCTTTCCCAGACACTCCTCCTTGCAAAAGGTATTTAACCTCAGGCCCGCCCTGAAAGTACCAGGGTATAGTTTTCATCCATTGTCTGCAGTGATGGTAAATATATTAAGACCATAGCCCATTTCTCTTCTTTGGGACCTCCTGTGGGGAACAGTGGAGAAGATTTTCAACTACCAAGCTACCAAGTCATCTACTAATCTCCAGCAGATGACTCTCAGCCATGGAGACCACCAGCCACCCAACCCAAGCAAGCAAGCCGAACCAGCCATGACCCAGCCAAGCGAGTCACTGTGACCAAGACTCTCATCCGGTGGGACATAGTCAGAGCTCATCCCTCCCTCTCTCCTCCTCAACTGCTGGCTCATAGAGCCCTTACGCCTCCACTTCGGTCTCGGCCCTTCCGATGCCTCCCAGCAGCACCTGAGACCCCAAGGCCTGAGAACCAAACGATTCCTGGCTCCTTTTGGCCCAGGGTCCCCCAATCCAAGAGCTCTGGCTCCCCACAAGACCTCAGACCACGTTTTCCCACCCTGGAGTCCTGCGGAAGCATGGAGTAAACACAGTCAAATTTCCGGGCCTCTGTCCCCACGAGAGGCCCTAGCCTCCTGGCGAGACAGAGGCAGGACTCACACATCAACCCAACAGCTCTCACACACACCACAACCCAGCTCCCACCCACTCAACCAGAACACTCTTACCATCCACCCTTAGAATCCTTTTCATTATGCTGTATCAATCGTAGCATTTCCTCTTTCATCTGATTTTATTTTAGTAATTTTGGGGGTTTTTCCACATTTTAGCCCAAATTTTGTCCATCTTGTTAATCTCAAAACTATTAATTTTGTTGGCCTCTACATGGTTTTCTATTACAAATTTTAATTTATTTATTCTCTAATGTTTATTGATTTCCTCCTCTTCAAATTTTGACTTAAGTTATTCTCTCTATTTGCTGAGATTAAAGTTAGATTGTTGGTTTGAGATGTGCTTTCGAAGGAAAATGTTCACACCTTTGTATTTCCTTTATTACTGTTTCCCTGCAACTAGTACATTTTGGTATATTGTATTTTTACTTGCTGTAGTTGAAAGTTCCCTTAGATTCCTTCTTTGACCTGGCTTTGTTAAGACTTCTCTAATTTCTGTGTTTTTTAGGAAGCATCCAGGTCTCCTGCTATTGTGTTCTAATCCCAAACTATTGTGGTTTGTCTTTGGATTTCTATTGCTCTGCTAAAACACTGTGACCAAAACCAACTGGAGGAGAAAAGAGTTTCTTTCAGTTTACAATTATAATTCATCATCAACAAAAGTCAAGGTAGGAACCTGGAAATAGGAACTGAAACAGAAGCTATAGAGGAATGCTATTCACTGGCTTACTCCGCCTCCTTCCTAAATTACCCAGTACCACCTGTTCAGGGATGGCCCCACCCATATCAATCACTAATTAAGAAAGTGCAGCACAGGCTTGCCCACAGGCCAATCTGGTGTGGGCGTTTTCTCAGTTAATGTTCCTTCTTGCCAAGTGACTAGCTTATGTCAAGTTGACATACAACTAGCCAGGACATAGTTACAACTACTACTTAGTATGGTACAAATCTTAATTTGCTTAGGCCTGCTTTAAGGCCTGGCACAGGTTTATGCTGGAGGGTATCACATATGCTACTGAGGATAATGTACATTCTCTGGGTGGTAGGTTGTACTCCTGTGTATATCTAGATGTAGTTGATATGTAAATGTTGTTCAAGTTGTCCATTTCCTGTTGGTATCTCAGTGTTCTATTCATTACTAGAAGTAGATTATTGAAGTTTCCGACTATAACTTTGTTGTCATTTACTTGTGAGAAGGACGATTCTTACTGCTGCACAAAGAAACACTTGAACAAAATAAAAGTAACTAGCAGGGAAATTTGGTTTTGTAAAAAGAATGGACTGTGACCCAAACTGGTCTAGCAAGCAGCACACAGGGCCAAGGTGGTCTCCATCTTTTATCTCTAACTCAGGGCAGAATCTAGGCAGTTCCCCACTGGCTGTGGTTCAGCCTTACAGTCAACTGCTTAGGCCAATTTGGAAGGTGGTATAAAAGAAATGAAGGAAAGGGGGAAGGGGGGAAGGGGACATTTGCTGGGACCATCAAGTTCCAGGAATAAAACCTGACTCTATAGCATCTGTCGGCCAGTCTATCTGTATGTCACACTTATACACAGTGTATACACATATATGTTCATATACTTAAATTTTCTACTTTGAGTGGAGAGTATTTTACCAGATAAGAGAGATAAAAGATGTGCATAAAAGCTTTACCAGGTAGGGAAGATTTATGAAATTTTGGTCCTTGGCAAGCTAGCCACCTTGACTGGGGAGGGATCCCAAACCAACGTTTCTGACATACAGCTTCTGTAAGATATTGTTTCTTTATGATTGTGCTCTCTTCCTGGCACACAGACTGTTGGCCATTGTTGCTTCAACCTTTTGTTACACGTATCCCTATCATTCTCACTTTGGCATTCCTTGGTTTTTGTTTGCGTTTTCATTGCGCTTGAAAATATTAACTATTGCTGTTCTGTCTTGTGGAAACTCCTCATTGCTGTCTTCCAGTATCCTAGTTCATACCACCCCCATTACCTTCACTGATACTATTTTGAGTTTCTGAAATTTTAGTTCCAGTTTAAAATCATCTTTTTCAGTTTCACAGGATTCTTCATGTTTTGTGATTTTTCTTTGTTTCTATAGGTGCTCCTGTGTTTTTCATGTGCTTTTTAAACCTGCCAATTCAGGAACTGATGCCAACACATTTCTGCCTATACATTTTGTTGGTTGCTCTTAGATATTCATATGTTTTGGAACATAACTTTACAGGCTCATCTGTCTGTCTGTCTGTCTGTCTGTCTGTCTGTCTGTCTGTCTCCCTGCCTATCAATTGCTCATTCTCTCATCTCCCAGGCTTAGATTTCAGGTTGCCTTCATTGGGACCTCATGGCATTTCAATGCATGCTAGATTTACATAATACTCAAAGCTGATGCAGTCAGAAGCTGGTTTCCATTCCTGCTTGTGGGGCTGTTTCTGCAGCACCCCATTTCCTGCTGCCCGTAGCTTCCTCAAAGCTCTAGCTACTTGCTGCTTTGGTCAGTCATCGTTTGTTGGGCATTCCCCTTTATGCCACCCCCACTCAGATTTGTGAGCTCCTTCATGGCCAACACAACTTCCGGGCATGAAGTCATGAGTCTAGTGATACCTTGTCTTTTCCTGTCTCATGAAATCACTTACATGAACTTGGATTCCAGTCCCAGCGCTTATCTGGCCTGTGGGGTTAGGCCTATGGACCTCTGTGCATTTTCTTCCAATTTCTGCTTCAGAAAGTGATTGTCTTATTTCCAAGCTACGCCATATCTTCTGAATGCTCAAGCCTTCACAGGACCAAAGGCTCTTCTCCCATTGATGTCCAACAAGGCCATCCTGTGCTGCATGTGTGGCTGGAGCCATGGGTCCCTCCATATGTACTCTTTGGATAGTGATTTAGTCCCTGGGAGCTCTGGGGGTATGGTTAGTTAATATCATTGTTCTTCTTATGGGGTTGCAAATCCCTTCAGCTCCTACTCTAACTTGTCCATTGGGGATCCTGTGCTCAGTCTTGGCTGTGAGCATCTGCCTCTGTATTTTTCAGGCTCTGACAGAGCCTCTCAGGAGACAGCTATATCAGGCTACTATCCGCAAGCACTTCTTGGTATCCACAATAGTGTCTGGGTTTGGTGTCTGTATAAGGGATGAATCCCAGGTGGGGCAGTCTCTGGATGGCCTTTCCTTCAGTCTCTTCTCCACTCTTTGTCTCCGTATTTCCTCCAGTGAGTATTTTGTTGCCCTTTCTAAGAAGGACTGAAGTATCTACACTTTGGTCTTCCTCCTTCTTGAGCTTCATGTGGTCTGTGAATTGTATCTTGGGTACTCTGAGCTTTGGGGCTAATATCCACTTATTAGTGAGTGCATACCATGTATGTTCTTTTGTGACTGGCTTACCTCACTCAGGATGATATTTTCTAATTCCATCCATTTGCCTAAGAGTTTCATGAATTCTTTGTTTTTAATAGCCGAGTAGTACTCCATTGCGTAAATGTACCACATTTTCTGAATCCATTCCTCTGTTGAAGGATATCTGGGTTCTTTCCAGCTTCTGGTTATTATAAATAAGGCTGCTATGAACATAGTGGAGCATGAGTCCTTGTTATATGCTGGAGCATCTTTTGGGTATATGCCCAGGAATGGTATAGCTGGGTCCTCAGGTAATGCTATGTCCAATTTTCTGAGGAACTGCCGGACTGATTTCCAGAGTGGTTGTACCAGCTTGCAATCCCAGCAACAATGGAGGAGTGTTCCTCTTTCTCCACATCCTCACCAGCATCTGCTGTCACCTCTGTTTATGATCTTAGCCATTCTGACTGGTATGAGATAGAATTTCAGGGTTGTTTTGATTTTCATTTCTCTGATGATTAAGGTGCTTTTTGGCCATCATTTGATATTTCTCAGGGGAGAATTCTTTGTTTAGCTCTGTACCCCAATTTTAATAGGGTTGTTTGGTTCTCTGAAGTCTAACTTCTTGGGTTCTTTGTATATGTTAAGTATTTGCCCTCTATCAGATGTAGGATTAGTAAAGATCTTTTCTTAACCTGTTGGTTGTCCTATTTCTTGAACTGGGTTTTTTGCATGTGTTCATTTGTGGTTGATATATTATTAGACAAACTTCTGTAACTTTCTTAAAATTTGTTACTCATCTTTAATTGTCTTATGGTGGTGACTTTCTCACTGTGTCTCATTTTAATGTAGTAAATATATTTGTTCTTTTTTATATGTCTCTACTTTTGTTTGTTGTTGAATAAAGTTCTTCCTTACTCTTTTTAAAGTTACATTTTATTCTATTTCTAAAAGATTTTTGTAGTTATGTCTCTTACATTTGTTTTGGTTTAACTCAGACTTGGATTAACTGGGAATTAAGGCAGAAAACAGAGACCTATTTTCCTGTAGAAGATCAATCAGCCTTGCTCTCCTGATGAGCAATGGCATATTTGCTATTCATGGAGTTTCCTTGTATATATGTCTGCTTTATACTGTCTTTTCTGTTCTATTGGTCTTTTCCAAAGTCTATTGCCTTGAATGGCAACTTTTCTGATTATCTAGAAAAGTAGAAGGCTCCTTGGCTTCTTTCCTTCATGAGGAATTTGTTGGCTGTCCATCTGCATTTCCATAATAGCCTCATTCAGCTCATCAAACTGCATTCAGAAAGCAAGCCCTTTGTATTTTGTACAGAATTACAGTGGACTTGTAGATCATTGTGGCAAAGTAGGCACAGTTATGACATTAAGCTTTTTGTGTCACAGTAGGAAATGTTCTCACTACAAATTAGTTCTGAGTTACAAACTTTGTGTTTATATCCTGAACAGAAATTCTTTGCTAAGTTCAGGCATTGCAAAAAATGTTTCTCAGATTTCCATTTCATTTCTTATTATTGACTTTTGAAGAACATATTATCTATTTCTCTGTTATTGTTTGTACATTTTCTTATTGAAGATGTCTTTGCCCAACCTTAGGTCATGAAGATTTACTCTTATTTTCACAAGAAATCTTATAGGTTGAGTTATTTTTACTTACACATAGAAATTTAATGTCAAACATTATTTATCAACATCCACTCCCTCGTATTGAGTTGTGCAGTCATCTTCATTGGAAATCAATTGGCTAGCTCTCTGTGGTTTCTCTTTGTAAGAATTGGCTCAGTGGTTAAGTGCACTTGTTGCTTTGTCAGCTTAGGAATGCCTGCTCTACTGTCTTCATCACTATGTCTATTTTTTTTAAAAAAAATAAATAACAATGTCTCAGTATTTGTAGCTATATAACATGACTTTGAAATCAGAAATCATAGTTGGAATAGCATATTCTAAATGTGTTTTCCCTTTTACAAAATCAATGTTTTTCTGTCCCCTTGGCATTTCCTTATTTCTATGTGAATGCACAATCAGTTTGTCTAAAGGAAAGCCCATAGGTATATGCCTAGAATTGTACTTGAGTATAGAGATTAATTTAGGAGGATTATCATTATAAGATGGATTCTCCTGTTCTGGGTATTCATCCAAGTTGCTGCACATGACAGCCATTTGTTCCTGTACATTCCTAAACTGTTTTATACTATATGAGTGTCCTTTGGTTTATATTGCTATTTGCCATGAATCTACATCTAGTTTGGATCCCAGTGCTATTATGAATATAACTACTCTAAAAATGATATAGAAATTTTGTGTGCACATAAATTTTTATTCTTTTAGATGAATACTCCGGAATTCAGTTGCTTGGTTAAAGAGTAGTTTCATGGTTAATTTTTAAAACAAATGGCCAGACTGTTGCCAGGATGGACAGTACATTTTCATTCTCACAACAGAGTAGGAACAATGGAGTTTCTTGACATCCTTACCAGTGTATGAGTGACCCAGGCTCCACTGTGTATTCAGTGGCATTATTTTTATTTTACATTCCTTTTTATTTATACATTCTAGCAAGTATGTAGCAACACCTCACTCTGGCTTAAATTTCTATTTCCAGTGGTTAATGGTATTAACATCTTTTATTTTTTCAGGCAGTTATTTGCCACTTGCACATCCTGTTCTGCAAAATGACGTCTCCTTTAGTGGATGAATTGTTTATTTTTTTCTATTGTAAGAACTTTATATTGTTCTATACTAGTCATTTGTAATATCTGCACTTAAAAAATTTCTCTTCTGGTTTGTGGCTATGACTGTTCTCATCTTTGAATGGTAGTGAAATTCAGTTTATCAGTTTTTCCTGTCCCAGTTTGGTTATTCAGATATAAATACTATGATCAAAATCAAAGTGGAGAGGAAATGTCCATTTCAGCTTAAATGTTACAGTGTATCATCCAAGGTAGTAAAGACAGATTGCCATGGCATAATGCCAAGGCAAGCACATGGAGACAGGAAGTTAAATAAAAACCGTGCACAAACATTCCTCTGTATTGCTCAAATACTTTTTTAAAAAACATAAGGTCTTGTAACCCTGTCTGGCTTAGAAGTTGCTGTGTAGACTAAGCTGGCTTTAAACTCACAGAGATCCTCCTGCATCTGCCTCACAACTTCTGGGATTAAAGACTTGCGCCATCCCATCCATTTTCAGGTCCCCTTCTTCAATAGCCCAGGCCTTCATGACCAGGGATGGTGCTATCCACAGTGAGCTGGACCCTACTATATCCAGTAGCAATCAAGAACATGCCCACAGGGCCTGAAGAAATGGCTCAATGGTTAAGAGCACTTGCTGCTCGTTCAGAGGACCTGGCTTTGGTTCCCATTCCCCACGTGGTTGCTCACAACTGACTATAATGCCAACTCCAAGAAAAGCTGTGCTTTCTGACCTCTGAGGACACCAGACCTGCTTATCGTGCACATACATACAACATACATACATACATACATACATGCATACATACATACAAGCAATACTTTCATACACATAAAATAAAGTAACTAAATCTTTTTTTTTAAGTTTTTAAAAATGCCATAGATTAATGTCATGAAGGAAATTCCTCAATTGAAGTTCCCTCTTCTTTGGTGTGTCAAGTTAAAAACAAAGATTAGCTATTACATATCCTTCATGTGTTTTGACCAGATTTAAGAACATTCTGGATCTGGACATCGTCAGAGACATATTTGGAAGTTAGCTGTATCTCACTATGATGTTACGATAGCAAGAGATAAAGTTAGGACAGGATCTAGATTTCAAAACAAGGATTAGTGCATGTTTTAAGGCTTTTTTAATTGTCAAGCTAAAATTGCTTTTGTCTCTTCTACAGTATTTATTGTAAGTTGCATTGACTGTATAATTTCCAATTGTGTTAGTGTGTTGAGACCTGGCATTTCTGTTATGGGGGTCTATCAACCAGCTTTTGTCTTACTGCCCTGAATATTAGAAATCCTTGATTTGCTGAAAAAAGTTTGAAAGTGCTGGAAAAGGTGAGTTAGGCTTTAAGCAGAAGCAAGAGGGTAGTGGGTTTAATTATTGCTGGTATAACAGCTTTAATTTCATTAATTGCTACCACCACTGTCTCTGTAATAGCATTGATACAAGGAGTTAAAACAATTATTTTTGTTAACCATCTAGCAAAAAAAAATGTTACTAATGTATTGAGTATACAAAAGGATTTATACAGGTATCTGGAACAACAAATGATGCTCTATAACCTATTCAAATTATGTGAAGAAGGTTTAGGGTTCAACAGTTAGGAGCCATCCCAAGTGTCACGACAAATATCATTGGAGTAGTGTTACTTTTGAAATTCACAATGATTGTCATTATAATCAGAAAAAGGTTTAAAGATACCTGTAGGATATTTGGCATAATCCTAACACCTCTCTGGGTATGTTAACTTTGCATGGTGAGATTATCAATTTAAAGAATGCAGCTCTGTTGATCTTTGATGCTGCAGATAATGACAATAAAATTATCCATGGCCTGAGATCAGTATTTCCATTTTGGTCATGCCTCAGGAATGGCATATATAGCTTGATCAGGCTAGCCTTTTTTGTCCTGGGAATACTTTTGTTCCTGCCCTTCGTGTTAAAGCTTGTCTCTAACTACATCAACAGGTTGGCAGCCAAAGTACATGACTTGAAACTGATAATGGACCCCCAGACAGAGTTATTAATTTAACAGGCTGGCAAGCCAAGGATGGGTAAGATTCTTCACAGAGCCTTACCAACCTAAGACATAAGTGCACTGCTTTGGATAATGCATATTCCATGATGTGTAAGGAAGGCATTCTTGTCAGAACAACCTAAGACAGGCTCAGTCTTGTTAATGAAATTAAAAAAGGGGGAGAGGTGGAGAGCCTTTGGGGTTGCTTGTCAAGAATCTGACATGGGCCAAGGACAAGGAAATGGGCTGCTTGACAAGAGTATGACATTGACAAGGACAAGGAAGTAGGCTTCAGGCAGGAATATGATATTAGGCTAGAACAAAGAAGTAATTTCAGGTAGGAATCTAAATCTTAGGCTACAACAAAGAGGTAATCTCAGGCAGGAATGTAAATATTAGGCTAGAACAAAGAAGTAATTTCAGACAGGATTCTAAATTTTAGGCTAGAACAAGGAAGTAGGCTTCAGATATGAAAATGACCTTGGGCTAGGACAGGGAACTAGGCTCAGATACTTTGATCATCTTGATAAGCCTTTAGAAACAGTGATCACGGGAGTGTTCGTGTAATTGGGTTAAAGGTCTTGCATTTTCTTTGACTATTTGTGTTTATTGTATTGCTTGTTCCTTGACTACTTGCATCTCTTGTATTACTAGACCCTCAACCTAGAAATGACCTTAATATATGCATGTAATCAAAATGGTATAAAAGCATAAAGGAAGAGGGGGTATAGGATAGGGGGTTCTAGGGAGGGGAGATGGGGAAAGGAGATGACACTTGTATTGCAAATAAATAAAATATCCAATAAAAAATAAAAAAAGAACATTCTAGGATCTTCTGTGACTTTTTCTCACCAAAAATCTTAAAATGTTCTATTTATATTTAAGTCTATAATGCATTTGGAATTACTTTTGAACGAGGTATGAAAGCTAAGTGTTTTGTTGTTGGTTTTGTTGTTGTTATTGTTTTTGGGTTTTGACTATTGTTGTTTTTGTCTACGGTTACCCAATTATACTAGCACCATTTATGCCACTGTAGCAATAGATCACAGACACACACACACACACACACACACACACACACACGTTGCTAGTTATGACTAGTTAAGAATAAAATTCTGCTCCTTGTTTGAACATGTGAAAGACAGCTGTCTTTTTTATGAACCAATTTTAATAATAACCAGTCATAAGTCTTCATTTATGTCATGTGAAGGATGTCACAAAGAATATTTACCTGTCTTGTTTGATTCTCTCAAATTTTTCTAGTTATTCAGGGGGTCTCTCTCCATCATATCTGATCCATATAACTCTGGAAGGGGTCCAGAGCCTATTTTCCTTTTCTATAAAAACAAATATATAGCCTTTCTCCCAAATTAACATGTCCTTTATCCAATAACCAGAAAACTTTCTAGCTTGTCCTCTCTTCCAGAGGAGTAATAAAATAATCATAAAACTCAAAATCGCACCACTTTTGATAATTAAAACAATTAAAAACAAAGTAAAGTAAACAAACACTGTATGAGCATATTCTTAGGCTTTTTCTAATCTGTCATGCCAGGATATTTAACCCAGAATTCCTATGGAGCACACTTTCAAAGAAATTGAATTACTTTGCAAGACTTTTTCAAGACTTTCTTAAAGCATTTTTGTTTTCATATAATCTCCCTACTATCCTCAACAATCTTTTGCTTATTGTATAAACCTATTCTCAGGCTTCTTCTGTCATGCTAGGAAATATAACTCCACATTCCCATGGATACCACGTTCAGAGAATATGAGCTATCCTGCAAGACTTTTAAAATTTTTCCTAAAGCATTTTTACATACAATCTCCCTGTATCTCTTGTAGGCAGCAGCTCTTCCTTTCTGCCCCTCTCTGCCTAACCCTAGCTCAGCCTGTCCTTGTACAGGAAGGGTTTCCAGCTCCTCTGGGTCTAACCTCCCTGCACTAGTACTGAACCCCAGGAAGAATTTCCCACATGGCTTGGGCAAAATCTGTGTTTTCTTCTATCATTAAAAACAATTAAACCAAACTTAGAATTCTATCCTACGATTACCTGCTTGTAGGAAGCAGGCAGCTTTTACCGTCTGGGTCTCTGCCTCAGAGCAGGGGATCTCAGAGCCTGTGAACTGGGCCTGTTCCCTTTCTTTCTTTCTTTCTTTCTTTCTTTCTTTCTTTCTTTCTTTCTTTCTTTCTTTCTTTCTTCCTTCCTTCCTTCCTTCCTTCCTTCCTTCCTTTCTGCCTTCCTTCCTTCCTTTCTTTTCTTTCTTTCATCCTTCCTTTCTTTTTAAGTTTTCCGCACATTGGAGCCACGTGACTCTGCTCTGCTCACTGAGAAGCTAATTCTCCCATTCCTAGACTTGTATCACTGTGTGTGATCCATCCGAGAATCCTAAATTAATGAGTCTCGCCTACCATGTTGGATGACATCTGTTGCGTGTCCTTTTAGAAACATGCTTGATCTTTCTTGTCCATCCTGCCTGAACTCTTGGCTGGGTTCTGGGATCAGCAGCCGCTGCCTCACTCAGCTCTGCCAATTGCTAGCTGATGATTTTCCCATGAACACCCGTAAATGAGCTCCCTCTGCACTGGCCAACCACCCTGAGGCTAGCTCCATCAACCTTCTAACAACCACCTAGGCTGTGCCCTTTCTCTTGCCCACCTGAGTTGCCACAGATGGAAAACATCAGACAGCCTTAATATTTTAAAACCAGCCAGCTAACACAATTGTTGGGTGCAGAATGTATTGTCATAAACTCATCAGCTATCTTATATATTAGAATTCTGCTGTGGTGGAGGCTGCCTAGTTGCCTCAGGCCTTACATGGTGTATGTGCTCCTCTCCCACAAATCCTGGCAGAAAAACCCTTTCCTCCTCTTCCTCCTGGAACCCCCAAATCCCTCCTTTTTTCCTTTACGCAACGACTAGCTTCTGCCATCTTTAGTGACATAGTCAATTAACAGTTAGGGAACTAGACTTTAGGATCAGCTTCTCCCCCTACACACACACACACACACACACACACACACACACAAACACACATGGTGGGGAAGGGTAGGCGCAGGTCTAGCTATCAGGTCAAAGGGCAAAAGCTGAAACCAGTGCCAGGAATTACTTAACGCTAAAGCACACTATTAGCATAAACAAAAACAAAACAAAACCTTCTGTAGAAGGGAGGAACTGTGGAGCTGCATCCCTGTGGTGGAGTGGAGAGAAAAGTCTGCAGCAACAGAGAGCCAAGTAGACTAGACCCAGCCCGTCAGTGTGTCTTGACTTCTCATTTAGTGGTGGGGATTACTCTGTGTAGCCCTGAAAACAAAACACCCATCCTGGTGTCTAGTCCACTGCCGACTGTCTAGTATTTTGACAAAACACATAGGGCGTTTATTCACATATATCACTGACACAGGGCAATAAGACAATGTTATTGCATAGCACATGTCACTGAATGGAAGACAGAGATAAGTTGATTTTGCCAGGGAGAATATGAGAAGTCCTCACAGAAAATGAAATAAATAGGATGTGAACGAAGGGTTGGGCTGAGGCAACAGCACAAAGATTGTTGTCAGGGAAGCTTCGTCTTGTTTGAAAATGAAACTCTAATCTGTTTATATTACAAAAATGCTTAGTTTTAGGGTTCTCTTTCCAGACCAGATAAAGTCTTGTCTTTGTCAAAGTGTTTTCTGTATTAAAAACATACTTCAAGTTTTAAAACATAACTTTTGCCACCATGAGTTCGTTATATTTTCCATGCTTGAAGTCACATTACCACTTCCAGGAGGCACCCACACACTGGCAAGAGAGTGGTACCATGCCATCATTGGTTGAATAGTAAACTAGTGTTTCCACCTTGAAGCTTATCCTTTAAAAAACACTCCTTTCCAGAAAGTGCCATTCCTTGGAGTTGCCCACCACCTCAGGCTCTTGCAGTCTTTCCAGAGCCTGGAGAGGAGGAGTATGATACAAAGATCCCACTTAGGCTTGAGTACTCCACAGTCCACATTCTCTGCTTGTTGTCCCATTGAGAGACTCTCTGCTAATCACTATTCTCTTCAAAAACAAGCTTCTTTGTTGAGGGTTCAGCAACCCACTTACCCACCAGTATAGCAATGTCATTGGGGACTTATTTATTTATTTATTTATTTATTTATGATGTACACAGTGTTCTGCCTTCATATATGTATGCAGGCCAGAAGAGAGCACCAGACATCATTATAGATGGTTGTGAGCCACCATTGTGGTTGCTGGGGATCCAACACAGCATCTCTGGAAGAGCAGCTAGTGCTAATCTGAGCTATCTCTCCAGCCCTGAGGAATGGTTTCGTTGTTATGTTCATTTAGGCACTATAGGTTGATGTGCTTATGAACTATAGAGGCCATGCCACCATGTACAAGACCTCTATAAGTTGAAATCAGAAAAATGAAGAGGGAGAGGTGAACACAAATCTTTCTTCTTTGTAAGACAAACTGATCTTTTGCCAAGAGCTCTTTGTTCTTGGTTTCTGTTTTTGTGTTAGTTTGGAGGTGGGTTGCGAGGAATGGCAGTAATCCTGATACACCACTGAGAAACAGTGAGGGAGGGAATTAAGGAATTGCTACATAAATTAACCTAGAAATACAACCCTGCCACAGAAGGCTGTGGGGCCAAATGATCTTCACTGTAATTAACTTTTCAGCCCTGCAGGCTTCTATCCACTGCTAACTCTGAGAAAACAGTGATTGAATTTGGTCATGTTATAACTTAGAAAAAATGTAATTTTTTGTGGTTAGCTTGCATATATACACTTTCTCCAAGTCAGCAAAACAGATAGTTCATCTGATGCCCCCTTTCTTATACTAGCCTGGCCATAAGAACCATTGGAGGCAACAGATGAAGCACAGACTCCTGCCCTAGCACCCATGCACTCATGAAGAGGGCTTCTGAGCTCCTACCATCTTTTAAAGATTTCTCAAAGGAGCTTCATAATCAAGGGAGCTTGTAAAAATTAGAGTCATTTAGCTTATAAACACTATAACATGCATTTGGAATCTCTCCCTAGAATAAACAAATTGGTACTGGCATGTATGCTCATCTGACATCTTGAGTTTCTGATTTAAAACTGTCTCTAGCCCAGCTTCTGTTCTATACTCATTGAGTTTGCATCCTTAATTAAACTAGAATGGCTGCTGCTTATACGTCATTATGTATTCTCATTTTAAAAAAGAATATGAGCTACATGCAAAGGAATAACTCATTCTTTACGTAAGGGGAAGGACTATTCTTTTTAAAGGTGTTGTCATGAATCTTATGGAAGTACACCATATAACTGTTGCAGAGAGGAGCAGGAGTACCTGTTTTGCAGATGTGTGTATAGCTGTGGGAAAGCTAAGCACTTTTTACCATATACATCATATACATTATGTCCAGGATCCAAATTAAGATAATTTCTCAGGACAGCAAATCCATATGGAGATGGAAATGTTGCAAATTTGTGCTGTATTTCAAAAACAGAGTCCCCAGAAAGAAATAATCTTACAAATGTTTATTTTAGTATCTTGAAAACTAGCCCTGCTGGCATTAGATCGAGATTCTACAATAGAGAATGTGGGACACAATGTCCTCTCTATTGAAAGTAATAAGTGAAATTCAGAGGTGGTGCATGCTTTTAATTCTAGCCTGCACGCTGACTTGTGGGTAGCAAGAGTGTTATCTCATAGACCCTCCCTCACTTTTTCAACAGAACACTGATAGATTCAATTTTATGATGGTCTTTTGTATATAATCACAGCTGCCCAGAGTTCAGGACAACACAGTCACACCATTCACAGGTGACAAAGTTCCCCAACACCATGTGAGTGGGGATGGCAGAGAGAGACGGGTTCCAAGTTCCAGAGTACCTAGACATGGGTTAATTCTATCAATTCCTGAAGAGAAGATAGACAGTCTAAGATTCAGAAGTAATGAAAGAAAGAGCCTTCATTATAGAAGTTAGAATAGAGATAAGAGCACAGCTTGGTAGATAAAAGAAAATCAACATTTAGAAAGAATAATATAGCTAGTATTACATAGACCCAAGGAGATGGGAGCTGAAAATGATGGTTAAAGTTGAGGAAAAAAAAAATTGAGATCCAGTAGAGCAATTTCAATGATGTATCAAGCTTGATCTTCACAATTTCAAATGCCAGAACAGGTGGTCTGTCCACTATCATTTTCTCCCTCATTAATCTGAACTTCAGAATTTAAAGATAGCTCTTGAAGAATGCATTTCAAGTGAAAGTCTCTGATCTTACTCATCTTGAAGGGAAAAAGAAGGATAAGGAGCAGGTGTAGAAACATTAGGTATATGAGACATGGTACCTGGCCAGACGGAAGGCAGAGAGGTACCAGTTTTAGAAGAGAGAAAGTTAAGCATGCATTTGTGGGAACTTTTTGGATGGTGAAAAATTCAGAACCAAGCAAGTATCCCACAACAAACTACTAAACACCTTAAACATAATACAAGCAGAAGGTGAGATTAAAAAGATGTGAACAGCACAAAATGGATTTAGGTTGTGAACTTAGCAGAAGGAAACTTACAGTAGTTCAGATATAGAAAGTTTCTCCATGGTCAGAAGGAAGCACTTACTGCTCACACATAAAAGTGGCATTGGGAAAGACCAGTGGCTTCACAAAGTGGATCCTCCCAGATTTTGTTTCACAAAGTCTTTCACAAGGTCATATTATGTCTTCTAGCAGGGCTTTCTCCTTGGGGAAGCAGAGGACAAAAGTGAAGCACTTCTTTTCTGCAAAGAGCAGGCAACATTCAGAATGAGCAGGTAGGAGGGTAGAACAGAAGCAAATAGTGGGTCTGGTGGGAAAGGAAACAGACCAATTCCAGGGGTCCAGGTGGGTAAAAGGACTTCTTCAGTGAGGGTAGAGTCATGGTTGGAAAGGGAACAATCAAACATTTCATTGCAATAAAGGCAGGGCCAAAAGGAAGTTGATTCTCTGAGAAATGGAATGTTGGGAGGTCATGGGGAGGGTAGAGGTCTTCACAATCTGCGATTTTAGAACCAACACACATTCTGCAGGCCGACATTAAACACACTGCCCTTTCAGCTCAGTGAGGGAGGACAAAGGCCCAAAGAATGGTTTCTATCACACCCAATTTTGTCTTTATCAGTGTCTCAGATCTATAACAGGCAGAATGCAGGCAGGGCTACTGACACAACAGTTTCTACAATTCCCATCCCATTTCCTTAGCATTTAAGGAGAATCTGGCTCAAAGTAACTATTAATTAGACCCTGGAAAGTGCTGACTATAGGAAAGAATGGGAAAAGCCAACATATAAGCTTCCCTCAAACATCACCCAACAGATTGGGATTGTGAGCTACCAACAGCAGGGCTGTTTTCAAGGTGTTTGTACCGCAGGAGCTTCCATTGCATACTCATTTCAAAACTTTTTAATAAAATGTTATGTGATGGAATAATCTGATACTAGGTGTAATGTTTAAAGATGGTCAAAGACAGGATGACTTAGTCTGGAGGTTTTGAAACAGTATGGAAAAAATGGAACTCTTGGGCTGCTCTCATTAACGACTGTGGATAACCACGGCTTTGACAAATCTGCAAAGTATGCAAATGGAAGAGTTGTAGAAACAGTTTTTGGAAAATGGAAAAAGTAGATTTATGATTTCTTTTTCTCCCAGCATGGATTGTTAGCATTTAATTTGATTTTTCTTTGTACCCTTAAGCAGGACTACCTACAACTCCCACATGAACCAGAGCACACAAGGCTCATTGCTCTGTGGTAAATATCCACTATCTTTGAATACTTCCTTAATCCTGCCAGATTGGAAGCTGCCTCTGCTCACTGTGCCCTTGATTGCTTCATATCACTCCAGCTCTCCTACCTCTTCACAGAGGACCACTTCCCTGACCTTAGAGAGGAGAATGGAAGGCTCTTAAATAAGGCTCATTGCTGGTCTAAGCAACTTTTCATTTTGACCTAAGGTAGTGAAGTTCAGCCAATACCATCATGAACTACCCTGTTCTTGACTTTGCTAGTTTAGCATGTTGTTGTACTCCAAGGGTGATGTTTCTGAAAGTCTGTCCTGGTTCTTAACATTTCTAATCCCTCAACAAAGTTCAGGTGAATTGAGCTGTCTGATAGAATGAGATAGCCTCCAAATTACTGTTTCCAAATGCTGTCACTCAACCAAGGGTTGAAGACACTTAGGAAAAGATGCTTTCTGACCAGTCAAATGTGAATCTTTCCTGATTTAGAAGGGGGAACTGCTTGTTTTGATTTATCCCACAACCTTCCAGCTGCATGACTACCTCAAGCAACAAAGGAAGAGAAGTTCTAGCCAACTGACAATTTTAAACAAATGAACATTAAGAAAGAAAAAAAAGAGCAAGTTGAATGTCCTTTTCTGTACCTTAAGTCATGCCAAAATAGAGGACATGAATATAAAATTGACTTTGATGGCTCCAAACCAAAAATGAGGCTGGATACATACTGATTAACAAGCTAGTAACAGAAATTTAGAATCTTTGCCTATATACATTAGTGACATATATATTGAATTCTTTCAGCACTTTTTTTTTTTTTTTTTTGGTTTTTCGAGACAGGGTTTCTGTGTGTAGCCCTGGCTGTCGTGGAACTCACTCTGTAGACCATGCTGGCCTTGAACTCAGAAATCCACCTGCCTCTGCCTCTCAAGCACTGGGATTAAAGGTGTGTGCCACCACTGCCAGGCTTTCAGCACTTTTCTAACTCCAAAAATATAGCCTTTCTCAGGTATTTTAACCCGTGGTCCCAAAACACCCTTGCTTCTATGCCATGCTCCCGACCTCACACTTAATGGTATACGCCATTCTAAGCAGATTCCTAAGCAATAGTCTGCAGACTATGTATTTGTTTGGTTCTCTTCTCTGTCAGATATTTTTCTACAGCCGGTGAGTTCAGTCTGTGAGACAGAGCTACTGAGTACAGTGAACACTAAAGCAGACATGAGGGTTTTCTCCCTCCCTTCCCTGAAGGAAAATGGCCTCTTTAAACTAATTACAAAAGATAGGAGAGGCTTCATGATGGCCTGTGGTTCTGTTCTGCTTCACTGCATTCTGTAATAAACACTCTAGTTGAAAGATAGAATTCTGATGAAGTGACACAATGCTACATGTCACTCTGCAGCCACAGAAAAGAGGTCTCCATTTTTGTTTGAAGCAGCCTGGAGCTTGGGATCTCACCAGACTCCGTGAGAACTGAAGTATAACAACACATTCTGACATGCGGATGGCCTACAAACCACAAAGAACAGCCACAATGTCAACAACCTCCCTTCCTTACCTCTGACCAAGCATTCTGAAGCTCTGCCCTGGAAGTGTAATGTAGAGCATGCTGGCTGTGGGAGTGAGTGACTTGGGAAGATGTTGTTCGTTTCCTTCTAATAAAGCATGGGAAAACATGGAGTGATGACAATTTTAGCTACTCTCACTTTCCCTAACAGATGAGAAAGCTTTGCCCATTATAAGGACAAAGAGGAAAAAAAGAGTTAGAAAATCTCTAAGACTCATCTGTAAATGTAATCTTTTTCATCTTCCTTCAGAATATGCTTTACACTGTTGTAAAAATAATTGCTTAGCAACATCCATTTTAGTAATAAATGGACCCTATAAGTCAGTTTTCTTAATTTATATGAAACTTAATACTATAGTGACAAAAAAATGTTCCTCAAAAACCAATGTTCCAGAATGGATTGGCAAGAATGTGTGTCAATTCTACTTCTGGAAGTTGTTGGATATTCCTAGTTAGTGAAGGCCATGGTTTTTTTGTTTTTTTTTTTTTTTTTTTTTGTATTTTGTATTTTGTATTTTGTTTTTTGTTTTTTGTTATTGTCTGTGTTAAGAAGTTGGGCAGTGGTTATTTATAATTGGATAATGCTGATGTTCACAAGCCTGATGTTCTAGCTCCAACACAGGGCCTAGGCAGGGTTGGGGCTTTTGAGAAATAATAAAAAGATTTGGAGATAGGTGGCAGAGACTGAGTTGGCACACGTAGCTCATTTCAACTATGGTTGTTTTTTCAAATCTCTCTCTCTCTTTCTGAACAGTTGAGCACTATCTATTTCTGTGTTACTGAATGTCTATGGCAAATTTAACTATTAGCCATGGCCATTTTCATGCTGTCTGCTTCATGATACTAAATAAATACTTAGCATTTTCTTTATACATTCTTGTCATCTCAAGTCTCTGCTTAAGGCTATAGAATGAGAATGAACTTTGAAAGTAATTTTTTTTCTAAATTGGGGGTTTTCTTTAGCTGTCATTGTCTGTTGGATTGTATGCATTCTAAACTTTTATATAACAAACATTAATGATTTCTGTTACTTTTAAATAAGTTTTAAAATCATCTTCTTAGCATTGAACTTCTGAGGATGCTTCATATAATCTAAATCCAAGACTATAAAAGGCATGTGCTTCATCTGTACAGAGTGGCTTAATTCATAAACAACAATTCTGTAGTTAGAGGAAAGACTTGCAAGCATTATGGATATAATGGATATAATGGATATAGGCTTTTTTTTTTTTTTTGCTTGCTGTGTTGGCATGGGAGAATGTTATGCAGTTGTGGTGGTTTGAATAATGCTTGATCCATGATAAGTGACACTGTTAGGAAGTGTGCCCTTATTGGAGGAGGGGTGACCTTATTAGAAGAAGTGTATTATAGTGGAGGTGGGACCTTGAGGTCTGATATGTATGGTCAAGTATAGCCAGACTAGAGCTAGCATTCAGCATTCAGCCTTCTCCTGACTGCCTTCCAGATCAAGATGCAGAACTCTTGGCTCCTTCAGAAACATGTCTTCCTGAATGCTCCCATGCTTCCCATCATGATGATAATGGACTGAATCTCTGAACTTATAAGTCAGCTCCAATTAAATGTTGTCTTTTATAAGAGTTGCCTTTAGTCATGGTGACTCTTCACAGCAATAAAACCCTAAGACACTGACTAGTCTTAAATAGAAATGGGTCATAATCAATGGGACAAAGGCTAGGAAAGTTGAGGAAAAAAGATGAGGAAAGACAAAGAGGGTAGAGAAAAGACAATATTGAATGAATACAAGGATGAAAATGAGCATCCCTCAATCATCGCAACTCTTGAGATTATATGCAGATCATATAATCAAAATAGCTTTTGGGTAAATTGAGTATCTTAATTATAAAACTATATTGGTATAGAGAGACCAATCTTATGTCTAATGACAGTGTTATTGTACATAGTGACACAAAGAACAAGTTTCTTGTCCCTATGGGTGTTGGTGTTTGTGGGCCAGTCACCAAAACACCCCTCTGCAGTGACTACACTCTGAAGCAAGCCTGTACAGTAGGAAGTGGCTATGTTCCCAGAAGACTCAGATTAGCCATGTTCATTGTAAAAATTGTAAAAAGAAGAGCTTTCTCCAGAGTCATCAAGGTTTCCAGATCTTTCTTTTGAGGAGTGGAAGTTAATTATCTGAGGAATTCTGGAGATCTCACAGGAAGGGGTGTCCAAGTTTTTTTTTTTTTTAAAGGATGCATGTTATCCAAACTGACCATTCCAGAGTCTGGAGGGGACTTCAGAATGGAGGCCACAAAGAGATGTTCATCTGCCTCATTTCTTCGGGCACCATTCATCACTTAACAGGAAAATCCATGACCAATCAATTCGAGGGCTCAGAAAGCTACAATCCAACTAACCATCCAATAATCTCCCTGTAGGAAGGGCTTAAAGTACACACTAACAGCTTGAGCTTTTTTATCAGCTCTACATAGGTTTTAGTTCACTATCTATAACATTAGGGATATTACTCAATTCTAGACCTTGCTTTCTTACCGACAAAAAAGTGGCTCCATGGATATATAACAACAAGACCCATGGAGCAATTTTGAAAATCTAATGTGGTAACCTATACAATGTATCAATACCAGTGCTTGACGTTGAATACCAAAATTTGCTGAATGTTGTAGGTTTGCCTTAAAACATTTTACTTGCTAGCTTGTTCTTGAGCCCTCTGGCATCTGTCTTTATGTTAAGATTCATTGGCATGTCGATAGATCGTATCTCTTACATTATTCTGTTTTGTCATCATATTTCTAAAGTGTAGTTCAACACTAAATTGTATTTTTTGTCTTGGAATAAACAGACATAAGAAAGAAAAACACAGAAATAAACTTTGAGTAGAGCCATAATGTAAAAATTATAATGAAAATAACCTCCAGAGACCAGACTGGAACATGCATGAATAGAGAAGAAAATAAACAGTGGTTGGCATGGAGCGTGCATGTACGCCCTAGCAGGGAGCCTCCACTGGTTTGGTTCTTATTAGGAGAAATTGTGTCAGAAGGTCTTCAGTGTTTGGAGAGAAACAAGGAGCATAATTTATAAGTTAGTGTGCGTGTGCTGTGCGTGTGCGTGCGTGTGTGTGTTGGGGTGGAATTTATCTGCCATCATGGATGTAAAGCTAAGAAAGCAACTTTGTGGAATCCATTCTTTATTCTTTCCATCTACCTTTATATGGGTCCTGGGAAAGGAACTTAGATCCTAAAGACTTCCATGGAAGATGTCTTAACTTGCTGAGTTAGCCCACAAAGACACAATCTTAAGGCTCTTAGGATATACTTTACTTGAAGAACGCTTGACAGTATGGAACACACACACAACACACACATAATTTTATAATATAAAAGTTTCTAATTTTAAATGAAAAATTTGAAAACACAAAAAGTTGATGAAAACATATTCACAGCCCATATCTGGGCATTCAATTCAATATCTTTGGTCAGATAAATGTCCACACTCAAGGTTAAGTGAAACACCACCCCCCTAAGGCATGGAAACACCAAAGAAGACAAGAGTGAGAAGTATGTAGGATCAAGAAGACAGGGTAAAAGGCCAAAAAAGGCATTATGTAGGTTTATGCAACTATTCCAAATATTAACTCACAATAACTGTAGTTTCCTTCACTGGGCACACACAAGACTGGCCCTAGGAACAATAAGTCAAGGCTGGAGGAGGAGTTCTTGGGGTCCTATCCCTTAGCTCTAAGATAAAGGCTTTTGGTAGGTTCTGGGAGAGGGAGAATCACTATCTTTAGTTCTGTACCCTCTGCTGAGCCCAAAGGGCTCTAACATATAGCTCTATAGCCAAGATCACATAGCCCTGTTTTAGTTTCAGTTGCCATAAAACAAACCAAATAGTCATGAATACTGTGACTCTATGATTCGTGGAGGAGGGGTGTGAGTGAGGTGGGTATGAATTGTATACAAGTGTGAATTGTGTAAAAACAGAATTAATTAATAAAAGAATAGAATTAATAAAAGATAGAATAAAACTTTTCAGTGACTGCCACCTAGTGGTAAGAATTATAATTAAAAGACAAAATTATATTTTCTAATGTAATGCTAAATATTCAATGATTGGATTTTTAACTTATTAATGTTTAACGAAATTTACTAGCTTTGGAAGCCTTTTTTAATCACACAAAGTGGTTTCATACTTGTCCTAGTTCGTTTTGGCACCTTGATATATCTGGGAATAGGGAAACTCAATTTCCTCCATCAGACTGGCCTACACACACGTCTGTGAAACATTTTCTTGACTGTTAATTGATGTAGGAAGGGTGAGTCCACTGTGGGTGTGCCGTCTCGAGGCCAGTGGGCCAAAGCGATATAAGAAAGGTAGCTGAGCAAGTCCGGGAAGCAAAGTAAGCAGCTTTGTTCCACCATATTGGCTTTAGTTACTGCCTCCGGGTTCCTGAATTGAGCTCTTGCCTTTGCTTCCCTGCATGATGGAGTGTAACTTGTAAGCCAAACAAACCCTTTCCTCCCCAAGTTGGTCAGTGTTTTATTACAGCAACAGAGAACCAAACTAGGGCAATACTTTATTTCTGCATTTTAATAAACGTGACTATAAAAAGGCCTAACTTTTTCATGCTTATTTTACAATTTCTGGGGATTCTGTTTTATTAAATTCTGGATTTCTAACTACTTGGATATGCTATTTTTCACAATGTGACTTTTGCCTTGTGTTGAAATGACACAGCACACTACAATGGAGAAAGAACAGAACATGGTGTTAATGGTGAGACTCTGACATTATAGCTTCAATAAGTTATGAGAGTTCAAGCAAGCTCATCTCTTCTCATCTTGTTTATGGTTGCCTTCTTACTATGATAGCAGAGCTGTAACATGAGATCCTCCAATGCTCAAAATAATTGCTATCTTCTTAAAGGAAAACTGCTCTTTCCTGTAATAGAATCTCTTCAATGTGTGCTTAGCATGTTTTTCATCCTTTGTTATAATCTTATGGCATGTCCATGTGTATGTGCTCTAAACACAACATTTCTGAGTTTTATTTAATTGAAGATTTTTTTGGTCTTGTTTTGTTTTGTGACAGGGTTTCTCTGTGTAGACCTGGCTGTCCTGGAACTCTCTCTGTAGAAAAGGCTGGCCTAAAACTCAGAGATTCACTACTTCTGCCTCCTGAATGGTGGGATTAAAGATGTCAGTCACCACACCCAGTCAAAGAATTATTTATTTATACTTGTATAACTGTTAAACGCAGTTATATTGCTGCATTCATGTTTATTTTAACATTTTAATTTGTGGTTTTGTATTTATCTGACATCCTTCTTTTTATTATGTTCATTATGTTTTATTTATATTATGTTTATTATGTAAATAATAATTCTACCAAGGATAAAACTATTAAAAATAGTATGTATTTGTTAACCTAAGTTTGAAGTAAAAATTTACAAAAATTAAAGGAGGACAAATTTGTAATTATGATGATGCACTTTACTCAGCTCCAAGCAACTGTCAGGAAAGCCTTAGTTCAGTAAGTGTGTGTCTCTGAACCTGTGACTAAGCATGATAACTGAATGGCACACACACTGCACACATGTAGCACTGCAACCAATAATATCATATTTTTTCAAGCTCTTAAAGAACCACTACTGAATTTAGCAATGTACTTGACCGTGACTTAGAATCAATTTTACTCATTTAGAGATTGTCCCCTGCAATTGAAAGGCAAGCATTTGAAAAATCAGTGACAGATTAGACAGACAGCCCTCAAATACTCACACATTTAATAACATTCTTGAAACAATCACTGGATAAACGGGTGGTAATGGAATTGGATAACATTTGACGCTAAATTATAAAAATAAGGCATTAAAGTTTTTTTGAAACAGATAAAGTTGATTAGAGGGAGACATACATTTTGTACTGTTGGAACAAAGAGCAAGATGAACTACACAAGTATCATTTTAAAGATTATTGTAAATGAACAATTAAACTCACTTTGACTTGACTTAATACACAAATGCAAAATAGATGAAAGAAACAAGACACAGATTTTTAAAAGATTAATAAAATTGATAAGGTTTGATAAGATAAAGCAATAAAAAACCCTGTAAGAGCAAACAGGCTATTATTAAGTTTCCTATTTTAAATGACCTCAGCATCCTACATCTGAAAACTTGGGTGCCGTCCTGTGGTACCACTGGGATGTGGTAGAGTTTTTACGGTCTGGAGCTGAGTGAGAAGTTAGGTTCTTTTGAGATACTGAAAGCTTGACCCTCTTTCTCTCCTCACCCACCATTGCCTCAGTCCCATGCTATACTGTGTTGTGCAAAGCACTTGTGGCCAACTGAACATGGGCTGAAATCTCTAAAGACTTTAGCTAAAATAAGCAGTGCCTCCTTTACATTGCTTTATTTCATTGCAGCAAAAGAAAGCTGACTCATATATTTCAACACTAAACAATCTTTCCATCTGTGTACCTGTTGTTTCGTTTAAGTATCATTTCAGTATTTTATTGTAACTTTACGTATGATGTGTTCTTCAAGAATGTTTTCTTATTTTTGAATGCATTTTTAAAAAATCTTAACCTGTACATCCACAGAGAAGAAGGAGGAGGGGTGAGGGGATAGGGGGTTCCTAGGTGGGTGGGGGGATGGGGTAAGGGGACAACATATGAAATGTAAATAAAACATCCAATAAAAAATCTTAACCTGTCAAGATTAATAAAATTGATAAAGTTTGATAAGATAAAGCAATTAAAAACCCTGTAATAGCAAACAGGCTATTATTTATTTTGACAAAATAAGTCAGGATAAGCTCAATACTTTAGGATAAGATTTACATAGTGGGTTCCATGATGATAGCTGGTGATACACAGGGAGAAGGGAGACCCTGTCTCAAAGACACACACACACACACACACAGAGAGAGAGAGAGAGAGAGAGAGAGAGAGAGAGAGAGAGAGAGAGGGAGAGAGAGAGAGATATTTTTCTATTACTTTGGAGTAACCTCTACTCATTTAAATCTTTCTCATTTTTTTATAATCAGGACTATTCATTGCTGTAATATGGAAAGAAGACATTGAAAATTAAGATGTGACATGCTAGTTAGAAAAGTATTTTATTGACAATGGGGAAAAATAATGAACCAGCTTGTAGACAAATCCAGTTTAGTATGCTTCTATACAACATACACAACAGCTAATAGTGAATGAAAATAATAAAAATACAATAGAAAAATAATTAAACAAAGAGGATATTCAGAGCTTGCAGCCTTGTCTTTGGAGTGGCAAGTGGCTATTTGATTACTTGAATATGTAAAGGGATTATAACATTATCCATAAAAGTAGAAGAAACTTTTGGTTTGAATGGAGAGAAACGTCATGAGGGGAGAGCTGAGATGAAGTTTGTGGAGTCACTAGGTGAACCATTTGTGATGTGGGGATTTAATGCGGGCATGAAGTTTGGACAGAATGGCAGGTAAAAGCATAAAAGCTGGACAGCTTCCTTAGTAGTGTATAGGAAGAGAATGATCAGATGTAAAATTCTCCATGTTCCAGCATATGAAAATGGGCAGATAAATCTGGTTTAAATAAAGAATTTAAAACAATTTATTTAAATCTGATTTAAATAAAGAATTTGCATTTTAATACTATAAAAAAATTCAAAAAAGACAGAAACTTCTCGGTTTTTAAATCATAGAGTTCAAATATGCTACTAAGTATTTGTGCTATACTACTTAACCTTTTTTTTTACCAGGCACATGTGGCAGTTGAGCCTAAGTTTCAGAAATGAATAAGTGAGATATTTATCAAGCACTGGGTGGTGGAGTCCTCCACTTATCCTATCCATTTCTTGTGGTATAATATTCTTATACACATAGCCTTGGTAGAAGAGCGGCTGCACTGAGAGTCTGTTGTGGCTGCAGTAACAAGGTTCCGTAAGTCCACACTTCCTTTGTAAAGTGATCTGATATTTGTGGCGAATCTGTCATGGTTCTATGTAGTACACCTGTTCAGCTCATATTCAATTCTGCTTCACTGAGCAGCAATCACAGACTGTAATAGTTTTGCAAGCCAGATCTCATGAATATTTGTTCATAATTAGCCTTCCATATCAAAGGTATGAATGATACGTTAAGATATCAGAGATATAATGAGAATCCTACATTGTCAGTGTAAGATAAGTTGCATAGGAAACCAGTTCAAACAAGCGGTCAATATCCCTATCCTAGGGGGGAAAATCCTTGGGGCATAAACCAACACTTTTGGTTTTCTACCATCCCAACCTAATATTTTATTTCTAAGTTCTTGCTCATTTTAGTCTCATTAGGGTCACACAGAGTTTAAATTTATTCCCAACCCCAAACCCCATAGGAATAAAATAAATGTGTTTTCATGGTTTCCTGTAGCTTTCCTTCAGAACCAGATGTTGGACAGCAGCCATGTTAGTAAAAACATTTGGTGGAAGAGTCAGGTAGGAACAGAGAGAAGGATATCAGAAAAATAAAACAACTGGAAAATGTTGTCTCAGAGTTTCTATTGTTGTGATAAAAGATGATAATCAAAAGCATCTTGAGAAGAAAAGGGTTTATTTGCATTATACTTCCGTATCATAGTTTGTCATCAGAAGAAATCATGGAAGGAAATCTTGGAAGGAACTGGAGGGAGAAACTAGAGCAGAAGCCATGGAAGAGCATTCACTGGCTTCCTCCTGGTTTGTTCAACCTGCTTTTCTTTATCACCCAGGATCACCTGCCCAGGGATGGCACTTTCCTCAGTAGTCCCTCCAACATCAATCATTAATCAATAAAATGTCCTACAAAGCTGCCTACATGCAATCTGATGGAGATATCATCTCAACGGAAATTCTCTTCCAAGATAACTCTATGTTTGTGTCAAGTTGATGATTTCCCCATTATCTATCTATCTATCTATCTGTCTGTCTATCTATCTATCTATCTATCTATCTATCATCTATCTACCTATTTTATGTGTGCCTCATTCAATGTATGTGCACTGTATAAATGCAGATGCCCATGAACACTGGAAGAAGTTGGTTGATATCCTGGAACTAACTATGTGGATGCTTGAACTCTTGTGATTGACACAAATAGTAATAAAGAAAAAGAAGATAAATTGAAATTTATCAAAATTAAAGATGTTTTAGAAAAGGCAATCATTATCAAAGGGAAAGTGTGGATTAAAATATTTGTTAGCCATTTGTCTGGTAAGATCTAATGTTCAGAATAGTTATAAAGAACTCTTTACCTTAATAAAAACATGCAGGCAATTGTATCAGCATGTTGAAGTGATATAAACAATGATTTTGATAATATATATATATATATATATATATATATATATATAATGTGTGTATGTAAATGAGCATTAAGATGTATATGTATGCACATGTGTGAGGTTATATGTGCTCGTGGAGGCCTACAGTTTACACTGTGTGCTTTCCTTGGTCACTCTCCACTTTATTTACCGGGGCAGGGGGTCTCTCAATTAAACCCAGAAGTCAGCAGTTGACTAGTCTATCTGGTCAACTTGCTCTGAGTGCTGGGACTACAGGCAGCAGTCACAACAGGCTGTCTGTTTATGTGGGTTCCACATACTGCCAAACGCCAGTCCTCATGCTTGTGTGACAAGTACCTTACCCACAATAATCTCCCTAATCCAATTTTGGAGAATTTACAAGTGACACAATTTATTTCTCCTACTTCTGGAAGCTTCTCGGTCCACAATCATCAGACCAGCAAATTCTGTGTTTGAATCCTTTCATGTGTGCAGAGCCTCCATGACTCATCACTTCCCCAATGACTCCAGCTCTCTTTATTTTTCTCTCATTTTTATTTATTTTTTTGAGAACATCATGCAATGTTTTTTAATTATATTTCTCCTTTCTTGCATTCCTCCTAGATATACTTCAGTCTTCCCTACCCATCTGATTCTGCTTCCTTTAGTTTTCCTTAAAGCCATCAAGTACAATTTGTGCTGCCCATATACTCAGGGATGTATGGCCTTCACTGAGTCATAGTCAACCTACAAAGGGCTGCATCCTTTAAAATAAATGGATCCTCCCTCTCCAAGAATCTATTAATTGCCAAAAGATCTTTAGCTTGGAGTAGGACTTTATTCCTCCCCTCTTCATGCTGGAATTTTAGCTTATGTAGGTCTGGAGCATGCTGTCTCAATTGCTCATATGAGCAATTTTCCTATATTCAGAAAGAGGTTCCTTGTGTGGAAGACTATATACTTCCTCTGATTCTTACAATCTTTCTGTTCTATCTTTTTCAGAGATCCCTGAGCCTTGGGAAGAGAGGAATTTTGATATATAGGGTGATATAAATGCCCTGTTTAGGGCATAACATTCTTTTTCTTTGTATGTTGACCAGTTGTAAGACTTCAATATTTAATACTACTTAATACACACCATGTATGTGTTAGGTTTCTTAAACCAACCTTCAGACAATAATACAACCTACATAAAAATATGTAAAGTACTCAAGTGGATACTTGTCTAAAGAAGATATGCACACTACAATGTTGGTGACAAAGTGTTCCATATTATTTGGTAATAAAGAAATGCAAATACAAATGCCAGCAAGCAGCACTTAATGTTCACTAGGACGGATATAATCGGGGAAAAGAGAAAGGGTGTTGGTGAGGTTCTGGGGAGGAAGAAAGTGCAATGGCAGCATAAGCCACTGGTGAGCCCAAATCGGACAAGTAAATTCATGACCTTCTCATCAGGAAATACAGTGAGCTGCAGTGTGGATAGTAATAGACTCTGTGTCCTTTGCTACAGTCATAGCTATTGCCAATTCTAGGCATTTATATTTTATAAACCTAAATTCAAGTAGATTGAATAATATCACTTTGAAATGCTTGGTAGCACATTTCTTCTTCATTATCTAGTCTCATGTTATTTGATTTAGCTGGGCCCCACCAGAATCATTATTGTGATTTGGACACTAGTGTAATACTGTTGAAAAATGACAGAGTTTTTAAGAGGAATTAACTTCTTTCCAGTGAGACTGGGAGGATGGATATTTTTATGAAGTCTGTCCCTTTCTGCTTCCTTGCTTGTGTATGCCTCCTCTTAGCTTCTCACTCCATCTTTATTTCATGTATGAGGAAGCATGATGTCCTTCTAAAGCAGACTGGATACTGTCTCGGTGCCCTGGATTTCTGTGTTTCAAAAGATCTTGTGATAAAAATTATTTGTATAGTAAATATAGATCTTCAAGTGTTTATCATATCAAGAGAAAATGAACTAGACAATATGCCACTATTTACATCCAAACTTCTGCTCATAGGTCCTAAGCAATGCTTTCACTTGGCAGAGGGAAACTGAGGTAATAGGTAGAATCAAAGCATTTGGACTAATACCATTTTCAAAATCCAGGTAAGGACCAGAGACAATTGGTGCCAGGTTTTCCTCAGCTCTCTTCATTAACACAAGCTAATATCTCTGCTAAAGTAAGAATGTCTGACCCTGGTCTTCTAATCCATACACATTGTCTTTTATAACTCAAAACATACAACCCCAGGATGATTTGAGATTTTACTATTTAACAAGTCTCATGAGATTAAAGTATAAACTCTTTCAGTTTGTACTTTATACTCCTCATTATAAGTATATAATCATAATAGGAAATGTAACTCTTACCTGATGCACTGTTAGTCTGTACATTGCCCCAAATAAGCTCAAAGACCAAGGTGCTCAAAGGAGAAGCAGTAGCAAGGCATAATATGCAAGCTACAAAGGAGCACATAACCTCGGTTTTCAGTTAAGCAGTGGACATGTGTCTGCCCTGCTGCATGATATTCATTATTCAACATGGGTTTATAAAGAGCTAAAGATGAGGAAAGGAATTCAGAAGATTGAAAGTGCCACAGGCAACAAGGTACACACATGTTCTTGCAAATAACAGGACATTATGTCCCTGTTCCAACGGCATCATTGGGTCTTCCTCCATTGATTCAGTAGGAAAATATATATACTTGTGTAAATATCTGACTCAAAGCCAAAACATCTCACATCCATACATATATGCATATTTAGCATTCAAAATCTTTTAAATCACCATTGATGAGAGATAGAAGGTTCTAAAGAATTAAAGAAAATTACCCATGGGAGAAAAAGAGGGAGAAGAGGAAGAAGTTTGCCATAATTTGTAGTCCTACTTATGTCTGTTATGCCAACTACTTCTTTTGAAATGCAAGACTGACAGTGCTTGCACACATGCTTATTTCTCCTCAAGGTGATGAGGACAAAGATACTACATAAACACAACCTCCTAAACATGCTGAAAGAAGGCTCTGGTGAGAAAGGAATGCTTTTTGGAAGCAGGGAATGTTACGTGATGGGGCTCATTCTTTGGTTTAATCTTGATCTCCCGACTCTGCTATGGTGATGGCATGAAGCTGGTGAATGAATACTGGACAGTCAGCATGGTTATAGGTCTCATATCTTTTCCTCCAAATTAGTCTTGGAAATTAGCTATTAGAAAAAGGAATATATTCTCACAATGTCTATCCTTTAGTCTCAAACTTGATCCTGGTGGCTGTTGGAGCCTGTGTAACCAGAGATGACTCCTCTAACACACAAAAACCTTAGAATCGATGAAAAGGACTCTAAATAACAACCATCTCATAAAGGCCACAAAGACTGGTAATTTGAATGCCGAAAGGTTGTCTACTTCCTTTAAGGAAAGTTTTGAACAAAGAGGCAACATTTAAGCAGATCCCTGGAACTCCAAGTCAATGGCATGTTTCAGAGTGATCAAATTTAATATGGTTTGAGGTTTTGCAGTAAAATCTCATCTGATGCTAAGCAAAAAATGAAAGTTTCTTTCCAGAGTCTTGGAAAGAATGTGAACTCACAATACTGAAAAAATAGGTTAAACCAAACCAAAGGAAACAGACCCTAGGATGGAAGTTCTGCCAATACACGATGGACTGGCACAGATAGTCACATACGTTATCATTTTCCAAAACATCCTCTTTTGTGGAAGCCAATGTTACCACTTGGTCTGCCAAAACCATGTGATCAGCCATTAATAACAATCTCAGGTCAAGCAGGTCCTATGAATATCTTCTTAACCCCTTAATTTCAGAATGGTACTATTCTAAAACGTTAGCCAACATATTCCTTTGTGCAAGTAACTTGAAGGCTTGGTATAGCCCATAAGAAGCCACTCTCAAGGAGTGTCTTGCATTCAAACATTATAAAGAGTCAGTTTTTGGAAGGACCTGAAACTTGTTCCGGCATTCAGAGAAGCAGTTACCATTTCAATTTGTGTCTGGAAGCTCAAATGTACTTCCATGAAAAGAAATTAGGCCATATGTTAATATTCTCATAGTAAAAGAAGGCAGCTAAAAGCCATTCTCTGCAAACACATGTATAAACACAACAAAACACCACCAGATGCTGAAATGCTTTTTTGTCTTTCCAGGCAAGGACTGTATCTATCTCTATTATAAATCAATTTTATAAAAAGCTCCACTGTTGTAGTAATTAATTAAAAATCGGCCTCAGGCTCAGGCCAACTATCTAAGCTGCAGCGACTCTGCCTAGCTCAGCTGCCATGTTTCTCGGCCGGAGGCCATATGCGTGCAGCAGCTAGAACTGGCCCACCAGAAACACCAGCCCTGCCATCCCCTAGATGCCAGCGTGAGAGATGGCTCTGCCAGTCTTCCATGCTGTCTCTGCAAGGCAAGGCATTGCCCAACCATTCTGCCATCCATGCAGGCCCAGTAAGAGAATGAGACTCTAATTCTTATAGATTAATCAAAGGTTTTATATGTTTGATAATGATTAATAACGAGATGCCCATACAAAGAGAGTTGTATCCCAATTAGCTAACCTAATTATAAGTTTAAAAGTTGTTCCTCGTGAGTGTTCTCCATACCTGTGTGCTTCTCCATCCTCCTACATTTCTGCCCTCTCTAGCTCCTCCTCTTCCTTTTTTCTCTTCCTCTCCCAACTCCTCCTCTTCCTCTCCTACTCCTCCCACCTTAGCTCCTCCTACACTCCACATTGCAGAATTTTTATACTTAAAGCAAAGTCAGAGTGTCTAAGTAGTATTTCATTTAGTGCAAGGGCATTATGAGAATAAGCTTCTCTTTCTCCCTAAATGTTCCCGTTATTCCCTGGAAGGGGGATACTGACAACTTTGATTTATGGTAAAGTACACATAAATTTTGCCATTTTAATCTTATCCAGTGCAAGAATATTTAACCATATTTGCATTTTAAGGCAAACAGCATCACTATCCATCTCCAGCGCTGTTTCCATCTCGCAAATTGGAACTCTATCTCCTATGAGCAGTCACTGTCCATTCTCACCCCTTTAACAATTTGTACCATGGCTCTTCTTTGCTTTGTCCCCTGTACTTGTGTAAGGTAAGTAGCATCAGTATGTCCTTTTGTGACTATATGATTCACAAATTCAGAAATATTTTAAAGAAGATGAAGAGAAGAGAAAATAGGTGTAGGGTATGGACACATAAAAAAAAACATAGGGTAATGGAAAGTGGGGGTGGGGAAATTGAGATAGAATGAATGAACTATGGTACACTTTGTTTAAAAATACCATTAGGTATCTAAAATTTTGTATGTTAATTTTAATAAGATTATATTTTAAAATGTCTCCAAGGTTCATCTGAACTATAACAAATGTCAGAATTCCCTTAATTTAAAAAGATGGAATATATTTGTATATAGACACACACATATAAATATATATAGGAATTTTGCTAATTCACTGATATATTGATGGATATGTAGATTGCTATGGCTAACAGTGCTGCTATAACCACAGGTGTACATATGTATATTAAAGATCATATGTTCACTTACTTTGGAATTGGCATGGTGGAGTCATTCTGTGTTGCCTGTGCCCTGGACAGATCTCTGCCTGACCCTACCTGCTTTTGGGGGATTGAGGGCAAGTTGGCACTGAGTCAATGACACAGACTCTAGGAGAAGGTGAGAAATGGTACAGCAAGCTCATCTGAGTACTGCTTCAAGCTCCTTTAATACCCTCCACCCACATCCCCATTGGTTCCAGGAAGGTATCTATTCTAAACAGTTCCTGATTGGCTGGCACTATTTGCACAAGCAATCCTTGCTCTTAGGCAATCCTCAACTAGGTCCTCCTATAGGAATGCCAGTGATACAGGCAGTCAGTCCTCAATTAGGTCCTCCTGCAGGAATGCTGGTGACACATACAATCCTCAGGTCCTCCTGCAGGAGATGTTTCTGCAGCTGCAGCGCCCCCAGTGTTTACATAGAGGCAGCCTTGCTGTTCCTGCTACAATTCTGTTCTCAGATTTTGAAGAATTGTCATGCCCTTCTCCTTACTTGTTGCATTCCTATCAACAAGGCACAGGGGGCCTTCTGTGCACACATCCACTCCTGGACACAGGGCTCAGCTTTCTATGTACCTTCTCCGTTTTCTCTCTTTTCCTTCTTTGTTTGGCAATGAATTTTGATGTAAAAGATTTTATTCTAAAAGTAGAATTTTTTTCTTTTATTACCAGCGTATATTGTGACTATATCTAGGAAATCGAAGGCTGTAAAGGTTTTATGCTTTTATTTATGGAATTAAAGGTTTCAGCTTTCAAGTTTAGGCCCTTGATTTATTTTTTATATCATGTTAGAGGATCAGTAGTGAGCATTGTCATTTTGTCTGTGAATGTACAGTTTTCCAGGAATCCTTTTGAAAGAATGTTCTTTGTCCCTGGGATAGTCTTGGGGCCTTCATACAGAACCACTCTCCACTGATTTTGAGAGCTTCTCTCATTGTCCTCTGGGATGCTTATGAGTTGGGACAACCTTTGCTCCAGGAACACATAGTTTGGTTAGCGAAGCACTAACTGTGGATGCCCCAGAAAATTGTTTTTCTTTCCAGGATTATTTTGTCTATTTATAGTGTCGTAAAATTCCACCCGATGTTTAGAAGTAATTCTTATTTCTACAAAATGCCACCACTGGGACTTTGATAGCAATGCTGTTGGTTCTTTTTTGTGGGATTTAATAGTATGATATAGCACAAAAGCTTCTGATGGATGAATATTTGATATCTTTCTTTTCTTTAAATTCTTTCAGCAATGTCTTTACACTCTTAGATTATTAAATTCATTACTATTTTATGATTTTCACATTGTGTTTTGGTTGAAATTGCAATTCATCCCAAAGGCTCATGTGTTTAGGTATTTGGTCTTCAGGTGGTGATGCATTTGAGAAAATTGTGGAACCTTTAGGAGGTAGACATTTGCTGGAGGAAGTGGGTCAATAGGAGTGATCTTGAGGCTTTATACCCTGCTTCCATTATTTCTGATTCCCAAGTGGGCATGCAGTGTCACCTGCCAGCTTCCTAATGCTGCTGATAAGCCTTCCCTGCCACAAGAGACGGTATCCCTGTAGAATTGTAAACCAAAGTAAATCTTTCTCTCTTAGATTGCTTTTGCCATGATATTATTTTTATTTATGCTTAGTTACCATTTTATGTTTGGGTGTACATGTGTGTGACACATGCATATCTCTCTCTCTCTCTCTCTCTCTCTTTCTCTCTCTCTCACACACACACACACACACACACACACACACACACACACACACACACAGAGGTTGTAGAATAACTCAAAATAGTCTGAACCGTTTGTTATCACACAGGTCCAGGCAGGGACTGAACTCAGGTCATCAGGCTTGTGGAGAGGCACCTCTACCACCTGCTGAGCCATCTCACTAGGCGATTATCAGTTTCTAACTTCATAGTTGTAATCAGAGGACATGCTTTGTAGGCTGTTATTTAAAATTTGTTTGACTTAAATTGTGTCCTACATATGGTCTATCCTAGAGAACTTTGCATAGGTAAGTGAAAAAAATCTTAATGTTATTTTTATTAGATAGAGTAGCTCATGTGTGTGTGTGTGTGTGTGTGTGTGTGTGTGTGTGTGTGTGTATACATGCACATGTGCAGTTTATTATTCTTATATCCATTTATCTGGGTGTATTATCCAACAATGAGTAAAAATTATTAAAATTCCCAACTATTGTAGAAATATCTGATTTTCAAGTCTGTCGGTTTTTGTTCCAGACATTGTTATGGTTTGCTGTTACTTTTTACTTTAATGAAACTTTTATTAATATACAATGTTATCTCCTCCAAACACTTTGTTTAAGCCTATTTGTCTTTAATGTGTGCCTTTGGTATCCATGTCAAATATTGAGTAGTTGTAGTTGCATGTACTTTTGTTTAGGTCTGTTCTTTTCTCCCATGGACCTACATGTCTTTTTTTGTGTTAATAATACGCTGTTTTATTACTATGGCTCTGCAATATTTCTTTAAATCTGGTATTCACTCCAGCATTGTCCCTTTTCATCACGATTGCTTTGGCTGCCTGGAATTTGTTGTGGGTCCATGTGAACTTCAGGATTGTTTCCTATTTCCATAAAGAATGCCATAGGGATTTTGATTGTTAGAACAAATAAATCTCTAAATTCCTCTTGTTACGATGGTTATTTTCACAATTTTAATTCTAGCAACCTGGGAACATCTGAGATCTTTTCATTCTGTAGTTTCTTCTTCCATTTCTTTCTTTAGAGATTTAAAGTTTTTACTGCAGTAGTCTTTCACTTCCCCAGTTAGTTTTATATATAGATATTTTATGATATTCTGAATAGGAGAATTTCAATGATCTCTTTATCAGCCCTTTGTCACTGGTATATAAAGGTTACTGATTTTATAAGCTGATGTTCTAGCGAGCTACTTTGCTGAAAATGATGATCATTTATAGTAGTTTTCTGGAAGAATTTTTGGGACTGCTTTTATATAATAGTATCTGAAAATAGAGATGAATGAACCTTTTTTTTCCAAGTAGCATCATTTAAATTTTTGTTTTTTGTCTTATTACTCTAGCAAGTGCTTCAAATACTGTTTCAAAAATGAGTGGAGAGAGAGAGAGTACATCCTATTTTATCCCTGATTTTAATGGGGTTGCTCTGAGAATTTTCTCCATTTAAGATGATGTTGCCTATGTATTCACCATATGTAGCTTTTATTGTATGGAGTTTGTTACTCCTGCTCTATATGATTTAGGATTGTTATAATGAAGTTACATTGGATTTTGTCACAGGCCTATTCTGAATCCATTGAAATGATAATGTGATTTTCTACTGAGGCCTATTTAGATTATTATATTTGTTGGCTTATATATGTTTAATCATCTTCATAAAGCCAAATTGATCATGGTAGAGAAAATCACTCACACCTCTATAAGTCACTCCTAACCTATGCTCTGTAAGGAAACCCAATAAACCCATTGAATCCCTGAGTGGACTTTGGCAGAATGGTGTCTTGGTTTTCTGTTAGAACCGTGGGATGAGGGGTAGGTGCTGCTTTCTGTTAAACCTTACGAAGGAATTTTAGCAACATATATCCACCAGAATCTCAAACTATAACAGTAAATGATATAAAAGTGTATAATAAACAGTGGACATCTGTGTTAATTAAAATGGTTTCACCATTTTACTCACGACGATAGCTGGTTTATATATATATATATATATATATATATAATTCAAAGTGTGCTCAGATTTTCTACATTTAAAAGCTATTGGATCTTAATTACATCTTGTCATCAGTTCTTAGACTCAGATAAATTTTTCTTTTTAATGTGTTAAACAAAGACATCTTGATCAAATAGAGCAAGATCTGAAGGTAATACTAAATTTAAACCTGGTAGACTTATTTTGGTACAATAGTAGTTTTTCACAAAATAATTTTTCTAGTGTTCAGTTTATGCATGTTGATTTATGTTGACAAGTAAGATCAATCTCACTTGTTTTATTCCTTGTTGATATAACTTCATTTTTCATTTCAAAATTATTCTGGATTTATAAAGCTATTTGAAAAGTTGTTCACTTCACACTGGCTTTGCATAACACTTATTTCAAAAGAACACAACTAAGTTTGAAAGAGAAGAGAAAAATTTTTTATATATATGAGCAAAACAGGAACTTGAAGCTAAGCAATAAGTAGAATGGCAAAGCAGAAGTTGCCAAGATCTAAAACCACAAAACTATTGATATTTGAGTAGTAGCTATTATGGGAGTTGATGGTACTAAGATAATCAAGAGATCACACGGAGCATGGAGTAGGTGAGAGAGCAGAAACCATATGATGAAGTAGGTCAGAGAGAAAAATGAAATTATGATAGTCAATAGTTTCAACTTATATAATTAAATTCATTCTATTGAATGCTGATACCAGAGTAATGCTGAGAAATTGTCTGACACTGAATGCCATTTTCAGAAACTGTAAATTGCACCTATCACTTTTCAAAAATAAATTGCCATGACAAATAAATAATTATGCACTCATATTTTCTTCTCTTCTTCTTCCTCCCCCGCCCCCTCCCCCTCCCCCCCCCCTCCTCCTCCTCCTCCTCCTCCTCCTCCTCCTCTTTTTCTTATCTATTGGATTCATATAGACGCTGGGGACAGATGATCTTCAGTTTGAATCTCAGACTCTTATATAACACAACGATGAAGTGTTACATTGTTTAGACAGACAACAAAATACATGGCTATAAAAGTTGTCTGGAAAGTGCAGGAAAGGACCATGTACTGCTACTGGGAAAGGGAAATTGCTGTCTGGGCTTATGAGCTGGCGTGAATCCTGAGTGGCTTCCGTGGTTTTTTCTGTTGTTGACAGAGCCAGAGAAAAGGCTAACATGGGGTCTGCAGTTTCTACCACAATGAGGAAGATGATAAGAGTAACCAGGTGGGTGTTTTGCTTGTGTGTTGCCCCTCTAGAACATTAAATCATTACCCAGAGTGTCTACATTCTTAATCATTTAAATACAAATAGCCTAATTTGGTATGACTTGGGTTTTTATACAGCTTGCTATTAATGCAAAGAGATAGCCTTTATACCTTCCAAATTATGATATTTAAACTATAGTGATCTAATGACATAGAAAGTAAATGTCTCTTTTAATTTTGTATCTTATATGCATTCATAGGCTGTTCATTGAAAAATAATACTAGATTAGCTATACTTTTTTCTTTAAATCAGAGGATCTCGAATGAAGGATAGATACCATTTCAAATAATGAAAATAAACGGTAACAATAACTTTGATCTCTGATGCAGGTAGCACTGGAAATCAGAAGCAGGCATTACAACTTGTATTTTCTCCTTGCAACGTTTTCTGTTTATTTTTGAAGAGCTAAAGAGATGCATGCTAAAGATAAGTTGTGGTCAGAAGACACAAGAATGAAACTCAGACTTTGGGAATACCAGGAAATAGAATGTTCTCTTTAGGAAGAGAGGCATTCTCCAGGTCTCATAGAGGAAAATAGGGGAACAAAGGCATAGTCTTCACATCAGTGAACTCAATTTTACTATCACAGGTCATATTTGGTGCATGGGGGGAGATACACATGCATAAGTATACAAGTATACCTGTGTGCGTGTGCGTGTGTGTGTGTGTGTGTGAACAAGTGTGAGAAGGCTGGAGAACAGACAAAAATCTAGAGTGTGATTCTTAGGCGCCATTCATGCTAGTTTAGGCAGCATTTTGTTTGTTTATTGTTTTGTTTTGTTTTGAACTGACCTAGAATTCACTAGGTTCCAGGGACCCACCTCTGACTCCACCTCCCTAGCTCTGGAGTTACACTCCACACTTCCATGGCCTACAGTTCGTTCATTTGCTTGCTCGCTTTTGTTTTACATTTGTTCTGAGAAACTGAACTCAGGTGTTGGCACTTGCAAGACAATCACTTTACCAACTGAGCCACCTCCTGAATCCCACATGCTTTTCAATTGTATTATAAAAATGACAAGGGCCTAAATATCACCAAAAAATTTAATCATGCTTATATTGTGTTCTATTCTAAGCACATTGTTGTTTTAACCAGAATCTAACTGTCTATAAGTATATATGCATGTATGTGTGCATGCATATATACATATACACACATATATACATGTATGCATATATATGTATATATATAATTTATATATATAAGATACACAGTTTAAAAAACAAATTTTTGCATGTTTTTGTGTACAAACATATTCAGGTGCTCAAGGAGGCCAGAAGAGGGCATCAGTTCCTCTCGAGTTTGCACTACAGGTAGTTGTGAACCACCAGATGCGGATGCTGAGAACTCAAGTTGGGTACTCTACAGGAGCAGTAAATTAAACACTGAGATCCAGAAGATCTCAACCATCTAGAAAGTTCTTGCTCTGTGACATCATTCCCTGCTCCATCTGGCCACGTGATCACTGTTCCAACCTTCCCCCCACCCCCATATAGAAACGTTGCCTATTCTAGAACTGCATTTAAATGGATCAATGCAATATGCACTTTTCTGTGTAAATCCTCTTTTCACTAAGAATTATTTTTTGACATGTGTCCATATGTGCTGTGCATATGAATGGCTTATTCATTTTTTATTGCTGAGTACAATTTCATTGTAATAGTCTGTAATTTGCTAATGGATTATCTGATTATAGATTTCTAGGTCAAAAAATGTTCAGCAGGTAGTGTATTTGTAGGTGAGAACAACACCATAGTATGGGATATACAGATATCTGTATGGTTTCTTACTTGTAAAGGACATACATACTTTATATTTCTGAGTGTTGCAAAAGGAGGGGACAGTCACCAGTGTCATAATAAGTCTTGCTGGTAGATTTTAATGATAGTTGCTTTTGAGTTTTGTGTTCTGTGGTCCACTTGAAATAAATATAATTTGTTCCTTTCAATTACTACACGCATCTAAGATTGAAACAATGAAAATGAAAATGGACTTGAGTTGTAGTCTGACTTCCCTAAATTCAATGGGAAGTGCAAAAATGTACATGCTTGGCTGGACAAGTCACCACAGGCTTTTCCCCAATAGCATCCTGTCAAGTCACTAAAGTGCCATCTGCACAGAGAGATCTTGCCAGAATTCTTCCGCAGACTAACATTCAGACTGGAGTCTCGTGCATGAATTTAAGAAATGGCCTCATAAAATCTCCCACGGTTAGGGTTTTTTTGTTTGTTTGTTTGTTTGTTTATCTTTTTCAGAAGGATTCTTGGTTCCTAAGGAGAATAGAGTGAAGAAAAATGAAAGCATGTTACTGAAGGCAATTGTGAACATAACTTTTGTGTAAAGGAATTTATTTTAAAGCCAGCTAAGTGCTTAGCTTCCTATTATCACCAAAGCCATGTGAATTTCAGAGGGTAGGCTCCAGCTTCATAGTTAGCATAGGGAGAGTCAGGTAATGTGATCCAGCAAAAATCACAGAACGTGATAACTTACTATTCAAAAAACAAAACTCCTGTGCATTTATTTATAAACCTAAATTCTCTCCAGTCTATTCTAAAGACCCTCACATGTGTCATTACATTAAAAACACTGATGACCTTTCATTAAAGTTTGAGGCAAGGAGCTGGGGACTCTTATGGAAAAATAGGAGGAAGGATTTCAGGCCCTGAAGGGCATATGAACTCCACAGGAAGACCAACAGAGTCGATTAACCTGGACCCTTGGTGGTTCTCAGAGATCAAACCACCAACCAAAGAACATACATGGGCTGAACCTAGGCCTCCTGTCCACACATATGTAGCAGATGTGCAGCTTGGTCTTCATGTGAGTCCCAAACAACTTGAACAGAGGCTATCCCCAAAGCTGTTGCCTGTTCATGGGATATGTTCTACTAGCTGGGATGCCTTGTGTGGCCTCAGTGGAAAGGAAGCACCTAGCCTTACAAAGACTTGAAGTGCCAGGGTGAGGAAGATACCTGGGAGTCCTCACCTCCTTATAGGAGAAAGGGAGGTGGAGATGGGGGAAGGATTGCAGTAGGAGGTGGCCAGGAGGAGGGCACTGAGCAGTATGTAAAATGAAGAAGTAAAAAGTAAATAAATAAAATTATAAAAACTCCAAGGTAAAAGGAGTCACTGCAGTAGACAGTTACCACAGTGATTTTTGGGAGGATTCTACAAAGATGAAGTTTACCTGAAAAGCCTGTGTGGAGTGACAGGAAGTGACATCGGAGGCTGAGGAGCTGGCCCTGAGCTTTCTCCTTAGGCTGAGGAGCTGGCCTTCAGCTGTTCCTTTATCATGCTTTCTTAACCAAAGGAAAGCTTTTTGAGTCAAGCTTTTGGGAGAAGCTTAGACAAGACCACATGAGGGCTAGTGGACACCACTGTGTGCTCCATGGGAATCCCAGGCCTCTTTCTGCGCTAATCCTTTGTTAGCTTAGGTGCACTACAATGAAATCTCCAGTCAGTGAACTCTGAGAATCCCAGTTTGTGTTCTACCATGGGAAGACCAAAGGGTGTGGAGGCCCTAGGTAGTCCTCTTCAAAACAAATTGTGGAAATGACAGCCAGCAGAGTAGACAGAGTCCTGGATATAAAGTGAAATCATGATTTGAATTCCCTGGTTAAGGCCTCTTAGCACCCCAACATTATGTGTGCATTTCTGATACAGCTGGGAAATATGCAAAACACAATGCCTGATTATAGTAAAACATAATCTACTTGTGATTCTACTTTTAGGACATCTAATTACATCAACTGATTCAGGCTTTTGGTATGTGTTAGGTTGCTTATTACTTTCTGCTACACACTGATGAGTTGCGAAAGACAAAGGCCTAGACTGTAAAGTCCAGCAATGTCAGTAGGAATCCCAGCTCTCTCAATATTTAGTGTTGAGACTGGGACACCAACTCTTTCTCTGCCTGTTCTCACCTTCCTTCTGGGAGCACATTTCTTGGGCTTATTGGGAATGTTTAGCACATTGCTCTTTGTAAAGCACTTGAGGCAGCTCTGGAACTGTAGTATGTGGGGTCGACTTTACAGTTGGTGTTATTGTACCAGATACTTGCTTACAAGGAAGGAATGCTTACCACAAGATGACACCATTCTGAAAGAGCCATAGGTTCAAAGGAAGCCTTAGCAATTCTGTATCTGATCTAGAGTGTGCACCCTGGCTTATTTGGCATTTGAAATAGTGAGTCAGCTATGAAGAGCTACACATCACTATTCTCCACCCAAAGACACACCGGGAAGGTCTCAGTCTGCCCAGGTAGTCTGGGTCTAGGTTGATGGGCTATCCTCTGAGGGGATATGATCAAACATGGCCCCAAACCTCCGAATGGATTGCTTCAACTTTTTAAGCCACCTGAAGTAGTGTGGGTGTGTGTGCAAGAGAACAGGGAGGGAGGAGAGGTGTAAGTAAAGAGCGGTCAGCAGTTCATGGTGGGCTCCAGGATGAGCTCCTCTTGCCCAGCACAGATGCTGCTATAATCCTGTCTTCTCAGAAACACCATTCTCTCTAGCCCTTCCCATTTCGCCTCCCTATTCCTTTTCCAGATTTATTTCTCTTGGGGGAGAGATTAAGAATAATAAAAGAATTGCACAACTTTCCCACCCTTTCTGCTGTCGCTAAAATTATGTTGATTTACTGACCACAAAACACCAGCAACGCAAAAAGAAAAGTCTGCCAGAAGTCAGCTCTGGGAGGGAGAATAAACACTAAGACCAGCCGGGGAAGAAAGATTGAAGTTAAGAGGGCAGGTCACAGTTGCACAAAGTTGCCAGTGCTGCCAATCCCCAAAAGAAAAGTCAAAAGCAGAATAAGTAGAGTTAAAAGTGGCATCAGGAAAAATACTTCTAAGATACACTTTAAAGAAATATTAGGTTTTCTTGAGAAGAGAGAGAGAGAGAGAGAGAGAGAGAGAGAGAGAGAGAGAGAGAGAGACGAGGGGGGGAATGAATCAGGCTGCATACAGTCATCTTGTGGTGCTTCTTCAAGATACAAATTAGCTAGTTTTGATAGATACACACACATAATATGCATGTGTGCACACAGGTACAAACAAACAACTTTTGAGAAAAACTCATAAAATTCTGAGAAATAGTTAAAACCCTCCTAGTATTTCAAGGAATGGAAAGATTCTCAGTTGTGTTTATTTTCCCTAGATTCGATACTGATTATAAATGAATAATTTCTATAATGATATCCAAGAAAGTATCATCAGATTGAGTCATGCAACAAGTGACAGCGAGGGTGCATGAGTTTGAGAGTAGACTCGCTGCGGCTGAGCTCTGCTTCTTGCCTCTGGCAACGTGAATCTCATTCTCCAAAGTAACACCTACCATTAGAGGCAGAGACTTTCCTGTCCAAATTGGTGCATTTCTCCTTGTCCGAGTCCCATCCATGAATGAGTGCTCAAATATCTTGGATTTATCTTTGGAAAAGAAATGAATAAAAATTTCTATTATATAAAGAAGCCTACTAATTGGAGAGATGGCTCAGCAGTTAAGAGCACTTGTTGCTCTTTCAGGGGACCAGGTTTGGTTGTCAGTACTCATACTGTGACTCACAGTCTCCCGTTTCTTCAGTTTTATGGGATCTGACCTTTAATGACCTCTACAAGCATCAGGTATGAGTGTGGAACATACCTATAAATGCAGGCAAAACCCTCATACTTCAAAAGTAAAATAAATCCAAAAGAAGAGGAGGAAGAGAAAAAACACAAGAAAGAAAAGTAGAAGGAGAAACAGTTTAAAGATGTCTTGAAAGGAAGAAACTTTCAACAGGGAAAAACTGGATCAAGCTGTTAGAGCCTTTGAGGTATCCATCTTACTCAATGACAAATAGAGAAGTGTGGTTCCTCCTGTACATAAGCCAGAGATCATGAAGGTATTCCTCAAGAGATGGACTTACAGCTGTGTGCCTCGGTTCACCATGAAGTCACCACTGCAGTTCTCACACCTTAGCCTCTAGGGCTCCACTGACCTGTAAGTGGCGCCCCACCCTCCTTCTAGGATTAGTCACATTTCTGAGTACATGATGATCCGATTTTTCAATGAACTCTTCCTGAGTGATGATTGACCCCAAGCTTCATCCTTAATTTCTTCAAGGTTATGCTATTTTTATTCTCAAAGTCTGTACTGACAGCATTCTTTGACATATTACTTATTTCTCTGGCTTTCGTCGGTCCATCTAGCTGATACTTAGGCTAAATCTTCCTTTCTGCTTTCAAAGAATCCTGGGCATACCACGTAAAAATATGCTGCCTTTGATCTTTCTCACTCCATGTCCCTTGCACATTGAGCTCAAGAGACTCTACACCAGTGACCTCAGAAAGCTAACTTGCCACTAGAAATTAAGGCATAGCAACCATAAAATTATTTCTGTTGCTATGTAATAATTGTAATTTTAAAACTGTTATGATCATAATGTAAATATATGTGTTTTCCAATGGTTTTAGGGGACCACTGTGAAAAGGTTGTCTCCCACCAAGGAGTCATGACCCATAGGTTGAAAAACCACTGGATTAGAGACTTTAAAGCCATGCCTTTGTCTTTCCTTATTTCCAATCCCAATGAAAAGGAATTAGGACAGGGTACTCTTATAGATTCAATATTTACAGATTTTGATAACTGAAGAAATAATAATGAGATGAAAGAGAGGACAGAGAAATGAAATGAAATGAAGAAGCTGTGAGAAGGCTCTGTCCCTGCTTAGAAGACAAACTATTGTAACTAGAAGTCAACACAGTAAAGCTCTAGATCTATGTTAAAGATGTGGAGAGTGGTGGGAAAGAAGCCATGAGAACTACTCCAGCTTCCAAGTCATCAAAACTTTTCCCCATCATTGTCCCACCGATGCCCCTCATAATTCCTTTCACTTGGGAAGTTAGTATCCTACAGTTCATTCTCCAAGTTCCCATGGAATGCAAGCATTGCTGACGCAGTTAGGAGACCCTGACAAGGGTGTATGCCTTTAAAGAGAGACCAGTCAAACATCTTCAACTCCTCAGACCCAGTCCTTTAAGATGGTTTCCAACTCTGTTTCATGATGGAATCCTTCATCTTTGGAGAATATGTTTAAACAACCCAGTCTCTGTTCATGATTCTGGTTTGGTCCGTGTGTCACAGGGAGTTTTTTTTCCAGGTGTGGTTCTGTTCTAAGTCTGGCTGGAGACTTCAGTCAGGAAGAGCCCTAGAGGCTGTATTTTCTTTTATTGTCAATTCCAAGAACCATTTAGATATGTAGTGGTAATGAATTGCTAAATCATTTTGGAAACATCTAGAAAGTTTTGTTTGGGATTAAATGCATGACTTATGGGAAACCCTTCTCTCCTGGGAGTCAGTGAAAACATAGTTTTCTAAGAGAAGTGGAATAATTCCTTAGGTCATTCTCTGTTTTGTTGTTGACTCAAGCTAAGCAAGGTATAACTCAGCCTGTGTTGTGACAACCGCTAATTTGAATTAGATAATTCAAAACAATGATTCAATTATTCAGCTAGCTCTGCATGCTCCTTATGAAATAGCTAATTTGAATGTTACTTCAGTAGTTAACAACAGTAATGGGGCAGCGTTGCTCAAAGAAATACTACAAGAACACTTAGAATCCTAATGTTGAAGAAATGAGGGGAGTTAAGAATTTGTTTTACCACAAAACAGACGAGCATTCCATCCTCTGCTCTACCCACACACGCAAAGGCACACAATAAAGTTTTCTGTTTTTTTTTTTTCCTTAAAGAAATTTATGTGATATTGCACAGAGGCTGGAGTTAGGGAAGATTTTCCATAATCTTTATGATTTCCTCCATGAAGAATTTCTGTGATCTGGTTCAGAATTGATTTACATATAAGTGTCATTTAAAGAAAATGTTGTTCATGAAAACTAAACCTTGTGCAATTTCTTGCCCACTCTGTCTTTCTGCTTTCTCCAAAAGCAACTGAAAAGGCTGGATTCAGAATCCCATCCTCAGCACTTCTTAGCTGTGTGACACTTGGCATGGCATTTAACCACTGGGAGTTTCAGTTTCCTTCATCCTTCAGTGGAAATAACAGGGCTCTTTTGAGAATAAACCAAACAACACATGAAACAAGTGTTTATCTAGTCATAGTAATTGGGAAGCTCTCATAAAAATATTTTAAAATGCTGTGCTGGGTATATTTATTTTATTCTATTTTATTTTATTTTATTTTTTATTTTATTTTATTTGCAGTACTTCCTTCTAATGTCTGCATTTACCTGCCTTGTGTTGCAAGTACTTTGTGATATTTGGTCCTTATTAAACACAAATACTATCAACTGCTATTAGCATAACCAGTGTAGTGTTTCCTCAATATGACCTCATTCTCTAGGAACATTTTTAGTTGTTACTCTCGGCAGCTGCATAGTCTCTGGATGCTAATCAAATGCTGCATGGATGAATTGAAGGCAACCAGGCTCTTTAGCACTGACCTGTTAGCCCAGCTACTCTGGAGGCTGAGGCATGGATAATCTAGGATATAGAAGCCTTGGGAATTTAGGAAGTCTTGGATTAAAGTTTGAAAAAATGACTGTTAACAACATTTTTAAAATGATGGCTGAGCAAGGTACTATCTATGAATATAGAAGAATATCATTCTGTGCATAATCTAGACTGTTTTCTAGTATGCAGGATCATCTAGATTATATCCCTTGTATCAATGTCAAATGAGTAGCATCTGTGACAACAGAATCAGACTGATCGGCAAATCCATGAAAAGCTCACCAGATGTAGAGGATAAATATCATGAAATTCTACAGTAGTGAGTAAACCCTGAATATCTATAATAAACTATTTTAGAATACAATTTTCATAACCTAAATAAAATATCTATATGAAAATTAAAAATCATTTCAGCAGATATCACAAGTACTTAGCAAGAAAATTATTCTCGTCAAAACTGGAAATGAGACAAGGTTGCTATCCTGTCTAGTCAATAGTGTGTTCAAGTTCAGAGTGAAACAATCATTATTCTACAGCTACCAAAAGGAAGGGAAAAGAATGAGACTTGGAAATGAGAAATAAAAGCTAATTTCTAGTGTCTTCTGTTCACGTGTCAAATATTCACATGGCCAACCATGAGAAATTAAAATGGCAGGATTTAAAATATTTATTTTTTCTTTTTTTAAAAGTAGATTTTTTCCTCACATAATAAATCCTGACTACAGTTTCCTCTCCCTCTTCTCCTAGTTCTTCTCCACCTCCCCTCTCATCTGGATCCACCCCCTTTCTATCTCTCACTAGTCAACAAACAGGCTTCTAGCAGATAATAATAGAATATAATAAAATGAAGTCTAAGATAAAAACAAAAACTATCACATTGAAGAACAAACCAACAGATGGAAAAGTGTCCAAGAGAAGGCAAAAGATCCACTTGTTCACATGCTCAGAAATGCCATAAAAATCCTAAACTGGAAGCTATACTATATACACAGAGGACTTTGTGCAGACTCATTCAGGTCCCGTGTATGTTACTTCACTCTCTGTGAATTCATATGAGCTTTGATCATGTTGATGTAAAGGGCCTTGTTTTCTTAGTATCTTCCATCCCCTCTGGCTCTTACACTCCATCTCTTCTGAGGGGTACCCTGGGTCCTGAAGGGAGGAATTTGATGGAGACATCCCAATTAGGGATATGTTCCAGGGTCTTTTACTTTCTGTGTCATGTCTGGCTGTGAGTATCTGTATTTATTCCCATCTGCTGCAGGAGGAAGTGTCTCTAATAATGGCTGAGCAAGGTACTGATCTGTGAATATAGAAGAATATCATGCTGTGTATAAAATCAATACTCAAAAGCTAGTAGTTGAGCTAGACCTAGTGGACCATGCCTGAAATCTCTGCACTTGGAGGATATAGAAAGAACATCTCCAGTTTTTAGCCAGCTTAGGGTACATAGTGAGACCCTCCAGGGGTCAGTTCATTTCTATATATCAGAAACTGTTAGAAATGAAATGTAACAACTGCCTTTATAATGCAAAGCATTCTAGCATCTTGAAGATGAAGTTCTGGGTTTTTATAAAGATACCACAGAGCATTAAGAGAAATTAAAGAAATGCAAACCTAAATTGTGTGTCATAAAATATAATGGGTGGAAAAATTCAGGCATATTCATTCTTTACAAAACACTGAAATCTATACTTCTGTAGAAAAACCAGATAAAGGTTTGGAGTGATGGCTCAGTGGTTAAGAGCAGTGGCTGCTCTTCTGGAGGACATGGGTTTCTTTCCCAGCTTCAAGGGATCCAGTGCCTTCTTCTGGCTTCTCTGGGCACCAGACCTGCATGTGGTGCACAAATATATATGCAGGCAAAATATCAATAGACAAAACAAAAACAATGTTTTTAGTTAAAGCAAACAAAGTCAAGATGAGAAAGTTAATGTACCAGAAAAAGAAAAACTCAGTATAATGTAGCACAGTAACGGCAGTGTAGTCTTGGAACATCCATGGGAAAATAAGTTAATGTTCATAGGTCAAAGAAGCTAGGAGCTACCCATTGTATACGGAAACAGCTGACATTTTACAGCCGCTCTAATCTGATCTTGTAAGACAGAGTACTTATCGGAGTTCAAAGGTAGAGAGAAAATGTGTAGCTAGACGCTCCATGTACTTCTCTATGTGGGCACCTTGTTTCCATTACAGTTTCGAGTCTGTGTGTAGAAACTGAAGCGTACAGTCCATTTGAAGCTCATTATGTAAATGGAATTGGTGTGAAGAGATCATTGATTTGTCTAGATTTGGAGGCAAAAGCTTACATTCTCTAGGATAGAAGTGGGGCTATAGGCCCAAGAACATATTATCTCCTGGGTTGTGGCTTTTAATTCAGAATAACTTTGTTTCAATATGTAAATTAATCTTTTAGTGAATATGGAAAATTCTTCTACCTTCTAAAAAGCTGTGTTAAACTCTTCTTTATAAAATACATTTTGAGCTATATAACTTTTTAAAAATTATGTTCGTATCCTTTTCTAGGGTGTAGCTGGATCTATCCCCACACTCCAGGCTTGAAAAAGGATACACACATCCTGCACACCAGCCCATCCCCTGTATTGACCGGAATTCAGTCTATATAAATAATTCCAACCTCTAGGCCCAACCCTACCAGAACATCTTCTATTCTGCCTCAATATGTTCTGTTCTTATCAGAAATTGAACTTAAAAAGAAGTTACATGCCCAGATGTGACTGCAAAAATACAAACAATGGGAAAGATCAAAGGAATGTCCTTGTTGCAAACCCTACTAGTGCTGTAGAAATGGTCGCCAATGAGAATTATCTAGACGAACCCCAGGGCACAGAATTTAAAAGAACAACCATCATTTTCATCAAATAATTCAGAGTTTAAAGAAGAGAAACAGGTCAATACAATTAAGAGAATAAATACTTGAGTGATGCACAAGAAAACACAAAGTTGATGGGAACAATAATGTTTTCCCAGGGTTTGAAAACGAGTCAGGAAAGAAATAGAAACGCTAGAGAGGACTCAACTTGATATGAAGATAGACTTGAAAACTCCAATAACCCAATTAGAAAACTAAAGAGGAAGACTTACAAGTTGAATGAATCAAGCAGCAGGGAGTATATCAGGACTCGAAATAAAAGCGGTAGACAAATGAAGTAAAGGGTTTGAAAATCTTCTTAAAACTCCAAAAGAACATAGAGGAAAACTGGGACTTCATGAAAAGACCAAACCTTAGATTAAATGATGGAGAACACCAGGTTAAAGGCAGAAACTTGAAATTCTGAAATTGTGAGAGGAAAAAGGACTGCAGTCATTCAGGCAGTAGTGCTGAGAACTGACAGGTAGTTTCACATCAAATTGAAAATGTCCATAACAAAGGAAACAACTGAGTGAAGATGTACCGACAGAATAGAAAAAAAAAACCTAGTTATCTTCTATTAAGATGAAGAATTGATACCTAGAACATACAAACCTCAAAGCCTAAATATCAAGGGATCAAACAAACCAACCAATACATCACTGAAGAAAAGAACAGGCAGTTCTCAGAAGATGAAGTTCAGTTGCATAACAGTTTCCTCCCAGGCTAATGCCTTTTATCACACAGGGAAACTTGTTAAGACACAAGGTATAAAAGTAAAGTAAAACAACAGGATATTTAGGACAGGATGTTTACAAGGAGGTGAAACAACAGAATGTTCTAGTGGGGGATGAAACACTCTGTCCTGCAGGAAAGCTCTGTTAAGATTGAAACAAATTACTAGAAATAGCTACAGGTCTCTGAAGCTGACCAGATTCAGCAGGCATATAGACAGAAAGGCTGCCTAGGGTCATTCTCAGATAAGCCCAAGCTGTCTGGGAGAAGCTGACACTAGCACTGCTTCCGGGAAGGGGCTCAGACCAGCTGAGGCACCTGGGAAGGACACTATTCAACCTGTTGAGCTGTAGCAGCGCACACTCCAGGTTTTTAACTTGTGGTCTGTTACCCATGCTAGGGTAGGCTATTGTGATATGGCTCCACATGACACATTTCTTCCCTTGTAAATAACTCCTCACTCATATTCCATAGATAATCCCAGTAAAACTCACTGGTGCACCAGGTTTTGTGTTCTTTGGTCTATCACAGGCTCCTTACCAGGGGCAGCTAAATGTGTGTGTGTGTGTGTGTGTGTGTGTGTGTGTGTGTGTTATCTCCAGGAAAAATATCACTGAAAAAGCACAGAAGTTGGCATTTCACTGCTTTCCTTCCTATGAGCCAGCTCTAATATTCTTTCTGCCCATTCTTAAATGTTCTTTGGATGGAGGAGATTAATACAAATGACTCATCTCTAGCTAAAAATTCACAGTTACTTATATTTGGTACTTAGACCTGTTGTAAGTCTTTGTTTTAACATTACCCACATAAAAAGAGCCTTCTCTAGGCAAAGTTAGAACAATACACATTGATGGGTATGACCATCAATATTTGGATGGAAGTTTTACAAAATCACCCATTTAACATAATAACAAGGCATGCTACCCTCTAGGACCTATGATATCACTAATTTTAGAAGAGGTTTACAGTGCCTAGCACTAAATCTCTCCTGTTGAGCAGACCTCATATTCTATCTATTACTTATCCAGGCTACTATTGCAACAGTGGCTTACAGGCTCTGGTCCAGCTAGTCCAACAGTGGCTATCTATCTACCAATGGAAAGTCTAAGAATCTACAAGTTGTCTAGCCTTCAAGGCTGGATGTCTCGGCTGGTCTTCAATATATGCCAGAATCCTGAAGAAACACTCTAATGCCAGTGAAGGAGTGAATATGCTAGCAAGAGCAAAGACAAGCAGGCAATGGTCAAGTGCTATCTTCTTTCATGCACTTCATTTAGGCTCCCAGCAGAAGCTTTGGCCCAAATACAAGACGGATCTTTCCACTTCAAGTATTCATTCAAGAAAGAATTCTTACACACTTGTACCCAGTCACTTGAGTTTAGTTCATTAAAGATGTAGTTAAGTTGACAACTAAGAACAGCTATCACGAGCACTGGTTCCTTCTGGTCTAGGCCAGAGCACTGAGCAGATTCCAGGCAACTGCTCTGCATCCAATCTCACAAAACGCAGAGGAAGTGGGCCTCCCAGGAGCTATAACCCAAGAAGTATCTTAGGTAGGAGACAGCAACTGCCCCATCAAAACAGGGAGTAACTGGGACCCACTAGGACCCAGGAATTCAATCCTGGCTCCAAGCACTGGTCCTTTCTGGTCTGGGCCCCTGCACTGAGCAGATCTTGGGCCCCAGCTCTAACCCTAGAAGTAACACTCACCCCACATGGTTCTGAAACAACCAAGATAATAGGAAAAACAGGCTCCAGTAAGAGACAGGGCAGGTAACACTAAGGTGATCCAGATGGCGAAAGGCAAGGACAAGAACATAAGCATCAGCAATCCAGGGTACTTGGCATCATTAGAATCTAGTTCTCCCACACTAGAAAGTCCTGAATTCACCATATCACCAGGAAAGCAACATTCAGATTTAAAATCACTTTAATTGATGATGATAGAGGACTTTAAGAAGGACATAAATAACACTCTCAAAGAATTTGAGGAGCACACAGGTAAACAGGTAGAAGCTCTTAAGAAAGAAACACAAAAATCCCTTAAAGAATTATAAGAGAACACAACCAAACAGGTGAAGGAATTGAACAAATCCATCCAGGACATAAAAATGGAAGTAGAAACAATAAAGAAAGCACAAAGGGGTACTACCCTGGAGATAGAAAACCTAGGAAAAAAAATCAGGAGTCATAGATGCAAGCATCACCAACAGAATACAGGAGACAGAAGTGAGAATCTCAGGTACAGAAGATACCATGGAAAAATATTGACACAGCTGTCAAAGAAAATGCAAAATGCAAAAAGTTCTAAACACAAAGCATCTAGGAACTCCAGGACAAAATGAGAAGACCAAACCTAAGGATAATAGGTATAGATGAGAGTGAAGATTCCCAACTTAAAGGTCCAATAAATATCTTCAACAAAATTATAGAAGAAAACTTCCCTAACCTAAAGAACAAGAAGCCCATAAACATACAAGAAGCCTACAGAACACCAAATAGACTAGACCAGAAAAGAAATACCTCCTGTCACATAATAATAAAAACACCAAATGCACAAAAAAAGGAAAGAATATTGAAAGCAGTAAGGGAAAAAGGTTGAGTAACATATAAAGGCAGACCTATAAGAATTACACCAGACTTCTCACCAGAGACTATAAAAGCCAGAAAATCCTGGACAGATGTCATACAGACCCTAAGAGAACACAAATGCCAGCCCAGGCTACTATACCTAGCAAAACTCTCAATTACCATAGATGGAGAAACCAAGATATTCCATGACAAAACCAAATTTACACAATATCTTTCCACAAACCCGGAATTACAAAGGATATTAGCAGGAAAGCTCCAATACAAGAAGGGAAATTATACCCTAGACAGAGCAAGAAAGTAATCCTCTTCCAACAAATCCAAAAGAAGATAGCCACACAAAGATAATTCCATCTCGAATAACAAAAATAACAGGAAGCAACAATCACTGTTCCTTAATATCTCTTAACACCAATGGACTCAATTCCCCAATAAAAAGACATAGCCTAATGGACTGGATCCGTAAACAGGACCCAGCATTTTGCTCCATACAGGAAACCCACCTCAGTGACAAAGACAGACACTACCTTAGAGTAAAAGGCTGGAAAACAATTTTTCAAGCAAATGGTCCTAAGAAACAAGCTGTAGTAGCCATTCTAAAACCTCCAGCCTGAGAACACAAAAGGAGGGACTCATGGCTCCACCTGTATAGGTAGTTGAGGGTGGCCTTGTCAGGAATCAGTGGAAGTGGAGGGCCTTGGTACCCAATAGTTTGCATTCCCTAGTGGTGGGGAATTTGAGAGCAGGGAGGTGGGAATGGGAGGATGGTGGAATCACACATTCATAGAAACTCCCAGAATTATATGGATTAGATATGATAGAGACAGGCCACCAGAAGACTAGATTCCAGAATTCAAACAAAAAAATCTTGATACTATAATTTGTTTTGAGAATTGTATATTGCAGAATACACAGCCTTGTTGTATCTACTCATCAAGCAAGCTGAGCAGACCTGCTCGAACCTCTGATGTCTTGGAATCTCAGCTGAATGCAATGAAGACACAGATGTCAGAGGCATATCAATTTACTCTTCCCCCACCCCTCTTCTAATATCTCAATGCCCATAACCAGCTTGAGGAAGTTAATGAAGAGTTGGCACCCCTATTCCATGGGCTTGGGGACTGAGGTGGTTAATATTGGGCTATCTTTCTAGGGAAAAGTAGTGGTTTTGTTGGAACAGGGAGGAATAGCTAGGATTTATTGCATAGCCATAACGCATTGGTAGAAATCTGTATAATTGTTATTAAGTTGAAGTTATAATTTCTTAAATGGTACAAAATTTACTTTTATTTCAAATTTAAGGTTTTCAGTGGTACAAGTTTCTTATTGATATAGAAGTGATATTAATATAGGCATTGTGCCTATATAACACATTTAAGAAAACAAGGCTTAGACCCAGGCCTTCTTTTAACTTTTTTTTAACTGATTTGAGATTGTTAGCCTGTGAGTTAAGTGTCTACAGCAAATTCATGGCTCTGAGTTTATTGTTAGGGTGTTTTCTATATTTTATTTAGAAATACTGAGAGGAGTTAACAGACAACAGTCCAGATTGCCTTACATGGATAGTTGGTTTTCGAAACATCAGAAGTCCACAGAATTGATGTTACAAACATTTCTGTATTAAGGTTCATTTTGATTAGAGACCTATCTGCTCCTGACAGCTTCCTGTCTTGGATTCTAAGAAGAAATTGAGCATCTTTGGAGTTACTCCAGTTGTGGTGAGACAGCCACTAGACAAGAATTGGCTCTTTTCATCTACAAATTATTGTCCTGAAAAGGACACACTTGTGGAATAGTTGGCTGATTATATCTGCCAATACAGAGCAATTAGCCCTTAATAATTCTGCATCACTAGGTCTGTCAGATGATCCTGGGCCAGAAGGCTGAAGATCAGATGCTCCAATGTTTTGTAGTATAGGGACTGTCCAGGTGTTCAGCGGTCTCTATAAATTGGCTAAGTTTTAGAAGCTATGCTTTGTGCTTCCCATAATTTCAGTTAATTCAGTCATTCTGGATTTATGACAGGGTTGAAGACTTATAGTCTCATAGCCAATCTCAGCTATTTACTTTGAGAGAAAAGACTTGAGAGGATAGTTTTCAGATGACATTCATCCTAAAGCCAAGAAAAAAAAAAGCCAGGTTCAGAACTAAGTCTTTTAGTTAGGAGAGATGACAGAGATTCTGGTTAGTCAACAAAATGATGGACTGGGTATTAGGTTTATCTTGTACCTTACTGATACAAATTGGTATAGTTATGTTTTAATTTTTTTTTGAGAGAAAAGTTTTATCTTAACAGGAAGGGTGATATGTAGGAGGAGCTTTAGTGGGAGGAGTAAAGAGAAAGGGGAAGAGTAGGGAGAGGAGGAGGAGCTAGGAGACAAGAGAGAGAGAAAGAGAGAGAGGGAGAGAGAGGGAGAGGGAGAGGGAGAAGGAGAGGGAGAGGGAGAGGGAGAGGGAGAGGGAGAGGGAGAGGGAGAGATAGAGATAGAGACAGAGACAGAGACAGAGACAGAGACAGAGATAGAGATAGAGACAGAGATAGAGATATGAACATGGAGGCAGATGTTCGTGTGTCTCCTCCAGTCAAAGATAGTTGGTATATCTAGGTTGGGCATTGGGTTACACTTCTGATTGTATGGGCATCTTGTTATTGAGCATTACCAAACTTATAAAGCCTTTGATTAACATTTAAAAAATAAAAATTAATAGATAAGAAAAAAGAAAAAACAGAACAACCATCACACGTGCCAACTTCTGGATATTACATGGCTGCTACACACATCATCTCACAGCAACTGGTTATCGTCATAAGACCTGCACAATATAAAACTAGTTAAAAAATGACTAGGTAGGAAAGGGTACCCAGAGGTCCCATAATTATCGACAAGGGATGGTTGCTGAAGAAGAGAGGGCTACTTTCCACTGAAGGTATGGCCGCAAGCTCATTTACATGTTTCAGTGGACTAATTGGATTCAGTATTATCAATTCAACTGAAATTGACAGACATGCGTTTTTGCAGGGAGGAAATGTGGGTGACACTATGGGGAGATGGCAAGAGGTATATTGGATGTATCTGGTTAAAATATATTGTATAGATGTTCAATATTTTCAAAATCAGTTAAAGAAATCCATGTGACTTTGAAGTTAAATGTTCTGGGTCTCAGGGAGAATTTGGACAAATCATTTTTCTTTTTCTAGAAAAATAAAGAATTGTCACCTTTAAATATGGTGAACAACAATTTCAAACACAAAGTTTAAGAAAAAAATCATTGATATGAAAACATGAAGCGACAATGACAAACCAGGATTAATGAGGCACAGGTACTGTAAAGAACTAAATTGGGGTTGGGGAAACTGGGATGGAGGAACCATCATGGGAGGGGAGGGAGGAAAACAAAGAGGGGAGGGGAGAGATGGTTAAATAACACTAAGGATGTTTGAAGAAACCAAAGGGAATCATAATTTATATTTACTTAAAATGACACACACACACATTGTGTATTTAAATAGAGTTAACCACCTGGGATAGCAATGATCCCCCCACAGAGGTCATAGACTATCTAAAAAATTCCAGTGCTGGGCATGGAACCACTTTCATGTTCTGGTCTTGGAGTAGAAGAGACGCCCTCTCTTCCCGCAAAGTTACTGTCTTTGTCCTTTGGTTGCAAAAATTGAAAAGTAGACTCTCTTACTGAAGACAGTACACACTTTAGACACTAGCCAACAATGAAGAAATGGGCTTCATAAGACTAAAAGGCTTCTACTACACACCTAAAGAAACAATTACTTGGATGGAGAGAAAGCCCAAAGAATGGGAACCATTGACAGTTATACAGGCAATTAAGGAATTTAAGGAATTCTGAGAGTGGAAAGACAGGAACAAAGCAATTAAGCAATTCATTATATAATACCAAGTGAATGTGTGTGTGTGTGTGTGTGTGTGTAACAACAATAAAAATGAGGCCATGAACTTGAAAGAGATCAAGAAGGACTATTGGGGGGGGTTTAAAGGGAGATAAGAAATAATAGGGAAGTATTATAATTATATTAATATCTCAAAAACTAAAAGAAATAGCTTTAAAAAATTATGTTTAAATGATAGAACCTCAACTAATTTAATACACTTTCAGAGTAGAATATTAAGGGTACATGATAGGGACATGAATCATTTTTAGTGAAAAATTGTTTTTGGCATGAAATTCAGAAAAGAAAACATCACATTGCTGGACGAAAACTGAAGAAAAAGCAGTGGTGTGAAGCCCAGCAGAAAAAACCTTTCGGGCTCTCAGAGTCTGAACTACCAACCAAGGAACGTACATGGGCTGGACTCAGGCGTCCCCACACATACATAGCAGATGTGCAGCTTGGTCATCACGTGGGTCCTGAACAACTGGAACTGGGGATGTCCCAAAAGATGTTGCCTGCTTGTGGTATATGTTCTACTAGCTGGGCTGCCTTGTCTGGCTTCAGTGGAAGAGGAAGTGCCTAGCCTCGCAGAGACTTAAAGTGCCAGTCAGAGTGATACCCAGGGTGGTCCCATCCTCTCAGAAAAGAAGGGAGGATGAGGGAAGGATTGTGGGAGGGAGTGATTGGAAGGAGGACAGTGAGCAGATGTGATGTGAATAAGTAAAAAAAAAATTAAATTCAATTAAATTAAAAGAAAAAGACCCCCCCCTCACTGAATGGAAGCCACAAGACGAGCATAGGATGTATGTGTTCAAGCTCTTACCCCGTGATTGTTTGACAGTAATTGGGCTGTCTGGGACATGCAGTGGCTCCCCAATGATTATTTTAAAAGAAGTTCCCTGAGCATCCTATTGAGTCTACTCTGACTGTGCAAAATGACTGATCCCCCATGACTGAAAAGTGCTGGTGTCAAGCTTGTTCCTAACCACTGATTTGATTCTTCTCTCTCCAACCCTCTTGATATGTTTCCCTTTCTCCTCTGCCTTCCCAGATTAACTTCTAGTGTACCTAATATTGCTAAGAATCTGGAAGATTGTTGCCTCAGCCTGAAGTCTTTTCACTGGAAGCCTCAGGCAATTTTCTGGATCCAGAGTTGGGTCCAGGCTTCACTAAAAGCATACTAGAGTCCTGATTGGATTCCGTGCTTCAAATCATTATATATTTTAGGAGGGCTGCTACAGGTCATTTCTCAGGTTCAAGTTTCTTCATTCACAACTCAGTCTGCCTTCTATTTCTCTATCATTTGTCTTGTAGCTCCTTTACTTCTTGGCCTGACATGGTACTGTGTACCAATGACAAAGCTGGCATCCTCTACACTAGTAGCAAATTCTAGGATGATGTTAAGCCACCAAATTATAGGGCCTGCAGTTTCCAGTACTGTAGCTATCCAGATTTCTCCCACTGTGAGTCTCTGTCACTAATGAATTCAATATGTGCTTGATTTTGGTTGATCTCCCAATGCCCTCAGTCAGGAACCTGTGGCACCATCTGTACTGGCACAGCCTCCCACCTCCAAATGCATCTGACCAAACGGCTTGAAGTCCATCCCAGTCTTCTTGACTTATTTCAGGTAGAAGTAGAGCATGGGTTATCTGCCACAATGTCTGCTCATGGACAGACCTGATCTCATTATCAGCCCCCCCCCCCATAACAAATAAGTCTAATCAGTCATGCCCAGTTAGATATATACTAATAACCAAGTAAATCATGCCTTTAAAGCCAAGATAGCCCAGGATGGATAGTAGATTGAGTATAGAAGGAGCACTGATTTGGGTTTTTCCTTTCTACCTTCTCTGCTCAGCAGTAAATAATTGTCAGAGAAAGGCAGGGGGGGAGGGAGGGAGGGAGGGAGGGAGAGAGGGAGGGAGGGAGGGAGGGAGGAAGGGAGAGAGGGAGGGAGGAAGGGATATGCTATTTTAGCACAGCTAACATGAGTGATATAGCAGACATGGAAAAGTATCTCTGTATAGAAGATGACATTTTTCTCAGCAGCTTGCCCCTTTCTTACATTGGCATGGACTCTGGTCATGTGTGCTATACATCTGGGTGAACTCCCCTGATTTCTCTGTATTCTAATATTTTATGTGCTTTGGAATTCTGTGAAACTATTTCATTCCTTGGGTTTGGGTGATTTATCTTCTACCAAATGCAGATAAACCCTTGCCATGCGTGGAGATGCTGATTTGCATGAGAGACCTACTGGAGAGCTGTCACCATTCCAATTTGACCACAAGCTGAGTCCTATGTGTGGAATACTTTTGAATTGGCTTTTTGAGGCAGGTCATACCAGCAATGCATAAAAAAATAAGACCATGTGTGGCAGGGATTCTGGGGACATCAGAGTGTTATAAACTACAGAGAAGCCGACTAAAACATTTCTGTGTGTTTTTCCTACAGTCTGTCACAAATAATTATAAAGTTCTGGTCACCCAGGTGCATTTATTATTTATAATTAGACGAACCAGAAATGTAATGTGACCCTGAACTTGAAACAGAGCATTTTATCTTGGTTGTCTCTATTAAAGGTGGCTTACTTTGAGAGAATGAAAATAAAATACTGCAAGTTTAGAAAGAAGGCTCATTACAATATTTGTTAGATCAAAATTCATATTAAAAAACAGTGACCCAGCATATGGTAATATTAGCCTTGTAAAAACTGAACCCTAGCTGAGTCAAAACTTTGACTGCCCAAGGCTGTCTTAAACAGCTAATCATGTGGATTCATACACTTAAACACAAAGAACATTCCAGCAGCACTCGGAGGGCAGTAAATCACACAAACCACATGCCATATCGTATGCCTTTGTATGTACCTTGACCAATATTCAGGTAAGATGCACAATGAATCATCTTGCATATGAATAAAAGTCTAAGAGAATGCAGTTGTAGACAAAGTTCCTACTGCATCCAACTTCTGTGGCTTTCCCCACAAATATGCTCACATAGAAAAGTTTGCCATGGAAAGAGAATACAGCATTCCTTTGAAGAGACACAAGATGCAAATTTAGGAAATGGAATTTGCAGCATATTGAGTTTCTGCCTCTGGGAATTTTCATCCATCACATTTCATTATTAGGATCCATACTCAAGTCTAACTCTACTGAGTAGGATCCTGGTCATAACAAATGCTGTATTTTCATAGCTCTGCTCTACTGAGTAGGAACCTGTGCATAACAAGTGCTGTATTTTCATAGCTCTTAATGCAGCTCTATGCAAAATCTTTTTAAAAACATTTAAGAATAACAAGTGAAAAAAAAACACAGGGCTGGCCAAGTTTTAAAAATGTATTCATGTTTTTTATAAAAATTTCCGTAGATATATAGACTATTTAGAGCATAGACTGTCTGTAGATGATGAGATTTAGTCAATATTTTTCCATGTTCTTTTCATAATCATTTGTAATTTTTCTGCAGTGATGTTGAATTGCATATACAATAATGATACCAAGTAAAAGATGTGTACTATTTCTAAGCACTCAACCTCTGGCTTATGAAATGAATGTAGGCATACCATTGCAGAATGATTTAGCTATCAACTGAACTACTGGTTATCTTGCTTTTAAGCCCCAGGTGGATTAAAGAGAAACCCTTGTTGGCTATTGATATGAGTGCAATGGCCTCACTTCATGGGGAGTTTGAATAAAGCTCACAGTGTGGGCATGGGCTACTTTTTACACAGCCATACTCACTCTGCTCTGTGATGTTTTTTGCTTTTTCTTTTTTTCTTTTCTTCTCCAATTGGGCAGGAATACTTATCACCATTACTTTTTATTTTCAATGTGGTAGATGGAGTCTATTTTCCCAAAATGAATATATTATATTATAGTCAGGATAAGAACATGTTCCACATGAGAGATGAAAAAAATCTTCTATAAGTTTGGTCTTTTTCAAGAGCAAGAGAAAGCACCCATTTATTTGAAACTTTTCTCAGCACATTTCCAGGAGGGAGGCATGTATAATACATAAGGAAAGGTTTTGGTGATTTTATGTGCATAGTCTAGCTGGTAAGAGGAAAAAAATCACATGAATTGATCTCCTATCTTCTCCATACAACCCAAAATCTGTTTCCTACCTAGAGATAACCAGCTAATCACACACTTCTTAGGAAGCACACTATGAGGTGTGTGCATATTTATGAAGTAAGTTCATAAATGTGCACATTTAAATTATTTTCTGATGATTTTAACTGCAGAAATCAGAGGAACTGGAAGAAAAACCACGCCTGCATTATTTCCTCAAAATATGAATGGTTGCAGTGCTGAATAGGGCTAAGGCAGAGCTTGGCTTTCTCTAATTGCATATTCCAGAAGAGTCACATCTGTGTCAGTACTCATTATCAGAATACTGTAAGACAAAAGCTAATAAGAAGTTATAAAGATTGTTGTAGGATTAGAGGAAAATTACTCTGAAAATATAGACTTGCTTCTGGGAAGTTTTCAGGTGGTTGACTTGATAGCAGGGAAGAGAACTTAGTGGTGGGTGTGTATAAGCAGTTTATACTCAAAGACACTAATAATTCAAAGGGCAAGGGACAGAAGATACTGATCATAAGACAACAAGTGTTCCAAGATTGTCAGATGGCTAGGCAACACAGATGCCTTAGGCACTATCCTCCAGATTTGCTACAATGATGTTTACAGATGAGAGACCTAGAGGGCAGAGACTGTCCCACTCACCAAGCTCAGAAATAGAAGATCCAAGGTTTTCGATGATCTTTCTTTGATTTTATGGTTTCTTCTTCCATGGAACTGTAACACCATCAGCCTTCTAATCAGACTTCAACGGTAGCTTCTACACTTTCTATAGAGCTGCTGCATAACAGATGCAATCAGTGGTCATGGCTGGCTGATGCTTAAATCTGCGTACCATTGAATGAATTTTTGTGCCCAATATAAGTTCATACAGCATGAAAAAATCCAAATGCCTTTTGTCACCATATATATACTTCCTGTCCATTCTTCCCCAAAAGGTGTTATAGTACAAAACATTTTAAATTCAATAAAGAAATCTACTCAGCTTTGATACAATTCCAAACCAGAGGAACTCTTGTGTTGGGGTTTGCATCAAAGCACTGAAATGATATGTGTCCCTTCCTAGACTGTAAACCGCAATGCCTCAATTCAGATGACCTCAAGGCCTGACCAGAAAATACTCAGTGGCTTCTTCCGGTTACCTTTTCATGCTGGCTTGTCCTTAATATAGCTAATGTTCCCCAGATGTATCAGTGGCTGGCTTTGTTAACCCCTTTGTGGTCTTACATGAACTTTAGCTTCCTTTCATAGACACATGAAGGGAAATATTCCCTAAGGGAGAAATATAGTAAAATAAATTACATGAAAAAAAATGTATGTATGTATGTATGTATGTATGTATGTATGTATGTATATATGTATATGCACATATATATGTATATACATATCTATATCTATATATATGCAATTGTGTGTATGTATATAGTATTTGATAAAGTATGGTATAATAAATTCTACATGTGCCATTATTTAACTTCAGCAAACGTATTTTAATAGTTTTAATGAAACTTCTTTCCCAAATTATTATGCAGCAAATTCCAGGTAGTTTTCTATAAATACCATTAGGTGTCCTTCATGGAACTCTTGTAGACACCCAAATCCTCACGTACTCAGATCTTTCAGTAAAATTAAATAGGATTTGCATACAACATACATATGCTCCAGTAAGTTGAAATCACCTGCACATTTTGCATGATGCTTAGGTTAATACAATAACATATAAATAGCTATTATGCTGTATCATTTATGGAATTACCATAAGTGTCTATCTGTTTAATACAGATGAAGGTTATTTTAAGTATTTTTTTTATTTGAGTGAACCCATGGGACACAGAAACAGATGGCCAACTATATTTTATGAATAAATATTTCAAAAAATAACCAAAGAGACAAGGCTCATCTGTTTTTATAAAACTACAATGCTATAATTAATTATAATATAATTAATGAATATCATTCAGTATCCAGACAGATAAAATTTCCAATTATGGTTTTAATGTCTTTTTTTTCTAGTTTATTTGAATCCAGATCTAAGTAAAGCTGATTGTAAGCATTAACACACAACATCAATGTCTCTTGCTCTATTGCTTTCCCCTTCCACTTTTCTTTTCATCTTTGTAGTTCATTTGCTAAAGGGATTTATCTGCTTGACCTGCTGCCCCTGCCCTTTGTTCTATACAATTTCTGTGAAAGAGTAAAGGCTCTGGAGACTCAGGCAGGTCCAGATTTGATTTCGCAGAGATGACTCCTTTAGAGGAGTTTAATTCTTCCTGCAAAACACACTAGGTACTTGGCTGTTCTCCTCCTTTGGCATTGTCAGTAATTAGTACCCAGTTCTAAAGACCATAATTCACTCCGAGTTATAGAAGGTGAGATTGCAATTATACTGTTTATATTTTAGTAGTTTGCTGAAAAATCATAATTAAAAAATATATATTGTGTTGCCAAAAGGTTCTACTATTAACGGGGTTTAAAAATAACTAGTTGGTTCACTGTAATTATCCAAGAGTTGACTTTTAAAATGTCATTTTCTTTAGTTTGTGTGTATTCATTATACATACTGTTGTGCTTCATGAAGACAAGTTCAGTCAAGTATTCCATCTCTGCCCCCTTCTCCTTTCCCCTGATAGTTCCCTTATATATGTAAATATATGTATCCCCATATATATGTAAAATTGCGTTTACTTGTATGTGAGGGTGTGGCTGGGGAATCCAAGAAGATAAATTCAGTTAGTCATGGTGGTAAGTACCTTTACCTGATGAACTGTCTCCCTGGACTCCCCCACCTTCATTTTAAACTTAGAAAGTAATAGGATTATACATGGGATTAAAAAAAAACATTTTTGTTGGTTGATTCCTGTCCCTATCTTGCTCTGTCCTTATCTGCCCAGGTCCCTTTCTAGGCTGAGTCCTTTCATCCTTAATACTCCCCTCTCTCCCACTCTGCTCTATCCTCTTCCCAGCACAGTTCCTTACAGCCACTCCCTCCACGCCAGAATCCAGGGCAGGCCTTAGCTGACAGTTTCCTAATGCAGACTCTCAGATCTTTGCCATAATGCATGTAATCCTTTTTAGCTTTCTTGTTATATAGTATGCTGAACTTCAGTGGTGGCCTTGCTTTTTTATTTTCTGTCAAATAGTTGGAGTTAGTTATGCTCTGCACCTGTCTCCAACACTAAATTTTGACTGCCGAAGCTATGGGTATGCTGATTCTTGTGTGTTCTTTTATATGAAAACAATTGACAGCAATATTTTAAATTCAAGTGTAACAAGTCTTTAGTTCTTTGTTCTTCTTTCTTATATCTACATTTTCTTTTCCTGTTGCAAAGAATCTTTCTTTGGGGCTAAGAGCGTAGTCTGTGCTTAGTATGCAATGGCCTGGATTCCATCCTCAACATTGTATATCCTCTCCCCCAAAGAGAGGCACAGGAGTCTGTAGGTATTATATAAAGTAAGTATGCATTATAGATACATCTATTGAATAACAAACCATCACTACTACTGATATTATTACAGCTTTGAAATCTTCCTTGTATAAGCTTTTTTCTTTAGGATGTATTTTATGAGGGCTATAAATTTAAAAATATCGTTAGAGGCTGAGCATAGAGGTAAAGTGGGAGGCAGAGGGAGGCAGAGGCAGATTTCTGTGAGTGACAGACCATCCTGGGTTATATAATGAATTATATAGGATACCCAGAGCTGCATAGGAAAAGCCTGCCTAAGATTTTACACATGCATATATTATATTATATTATATTATATTATATTATATTATATTATATTATATTATATTATATATTATACTATATTATGTCACACATCATATATAATATATTTGAAGTGGAAATTTTTCTTTGTGTCATATGATGCAGACTCATATGATGTTTTGCTGAAGCAAGACCCATGAGAGGACACATGGTACTTGGAGAGAAGACTCAACAGACAGTGACAGGGTGCTTGCATTTCTTACCCTGCCTGCATCATTTTGCTAGTCTTGCTCCTTAGCTGATCTTCATTTCATTGAGAGAGGCACAGCAGATAACTTCTCCTGGGATTCCTCCTGGTTCTGGTTGCTCCTGCTGACTTGTGCTGGTTCAGTGGAAGCTTGGCTGTTTCTGCTGGATCCTGCTAGAGGTGCTGATTTGTGCTTGGTAAACTGTACTGCTGCTATCCTGACACTACTGAACTGGACTGCTGGTATCCTAAAAACAGAGATTAAAATTGCTCCGAAAACCTATTTCTAAAAAGGTCCATATCTCCTCGTCCTATTTACCACCTTTACTCCTCTGCCTTTGTACAGTTATCTAGAAGTGAGGCCGAAGCATTTGAGAATTCTTATTAAAGGAGGTTTTGAAAAATCTAAGCCTACATATATTATATATTATATTACACAAATAGTGTGCATATATATACATATACATATATATGTGTGCACATATATACACATATATATGTGTGTATATATATATACTTTATACATATATAATTTTAGTACTAAACTATATTTTCCAATTTTAATTATTATTAAATTTTCCCTTATAAAGTATGTTCATATTTCAAAGTCAACCTTATAAAACAAGACAACTTCAGGGAGTTTGTCTCCTGTTCCCATTCCTTCCTATGCACTGCTCACTCCGTGCATTTGTAGGGTGGTATAGACATTAGGATTGCCCTGTGTTCCATTGTATATTGTCCATTGCTACCATGAACTGTGTCAGTGTTCACTCTGTGATGTTGACTTGATGTGGCACGGGTCATTTTTATCATCTGATATCTTAAGAATAATTTATTGACTGCTAATATGAGTTTGGTTTTATTCTTTAACAATAACTTAGCTATATTAAAAAGACATGGATATATGTGGGTTAGATTTTATTTATGTTTTATTCCAGAATGTAGAAAGTGTTGTTATTAAAATCTCGAGCCATTTTCAAGTTCTCAGATGTTTTCTCTGTATGTCAAAGGAAGTTTCTTACCATCTTTAAGGAAGAAGCATTTTCTCAGCCTTTGTTAGGGTTCTTTCTCTATATTCCAGCCATGTGGTATGACTTGCCACGATGCATTATTTTTAGGAAAGTTACTTTTATAATTGGATATTCTTGTGTACCTATCTAAATGTGTCAATGTTTCCTCTTGCCAACTCATCTTATGTATGCTATTTCTTCTTCCTGCACTTTATAAGAGAGAAACAGATTTCTAGAAGGTTGGCATCAGACTCATGCCTACTAACAGACTAGCTTTTAGAAGCAAAATTTTCTGAACTGTATTCCAAGAATGGAAGTGAGTGACAAGAAAGGTGAATTGAAAGCAATTTTTTTAAAACTCTATTTTCTTAAGTGGCCAAATAAAAACATCACATGAAATTTATTACTGCTTTTGAGCTGATGTGGATTTTCCAAAGTATAGTTTACTAAATAGTCCTGGGGTGTTACTTATAATTCGCTCCTAAGCAAAGCTTTATTTTCCCTAAGTTTCACATTTCCTTTTCTCTATGCAGCTACCACAGCTAAGCTTTCTATTCTCTCACTGCCTTCCAGGCTACCGAACCAAACAGTAGCTGAAAGCAAACATCATACACAGATGTGTCATATTGTGTGTTCTTTGTCTTGGTCCTGATTTTTATTTTAAATGTTTTTAAATGTTGGTATCACAGGGAAAACTTGCAAAGAAGATTTACTCAAAATTGAGTTGCAATGCCCATCTTTTTTTTTTCTGGGAAAGTCTTGATATTCTGTAAGATACTGGTTCTGAAAGGGGATGTGACATAAAACCCACTCTCCTTGTATTGACTGCTTTATTTGTAAAACTCAAGATTCTCTTTTACTACTTTAAGTCTTGAGTTATTTGTTCAAAATAAACAGCTTACTTTCTGAACCATGCTGCCTCTTTTTATTTTGATAAATATTAATTAAAAATTTGAAAAAATTGATAATCATTTTCTCCTCCACATTTTGCTTGATCTCCAAACTTCCCCAGGCATGAGGAAATGTCCTGTGTTCTCTTGGTGAACGTGCATCAAAATGCGCATGATTTCATTCCCCTTTGTCAGATGCCTCTGGAAACAAATGTCAAACTCTAAATCAAGAATCAAATCTACAAATAATTCCTTTCTTTGCAGACAAGGAAAAGGGTGGCCTAAGACTTTCAATAAAAGAGATTTAGAGATAATATGTAACTGTTACTTGTAATGATTGAAAACACGTTCTGTCCAAAAGTCATATTCTGATATGGTTATTTAGAAAATGTAGTATCCCTAAGATAAAATAAAGTACAGTAACTAAATGCTAAGTGGAAATTCATCCTTCACCAATGTTGGTATATCAAATTCATCAAATGTAAGAGAAAGGAAGATACATCAAAAGGCTAGACAATGCCAATCTGTGTCACATATGGCATATTGCTATATGAATTATTACAAGAGAAAGCCTTCTTCAATATAAGCTCATATGAACTAGTTGTAGTGGGTAACCAAGCCACAAACCTTGAATTAAAGATATAAAGAAATTAAGCTGCCGGGTGGTGGTGGCGCATGCCTTTAATCCCAGCATTTGGGAGGCAGAGGCAGGCGGATTTCTGAGTTCGAGAGTTCGAGGCTAGCCTGGTCTACAGAGTGAGTTCTAGGACAGCCAGGGCTACACAGAGAACCCTGTCTCGAAAAATCAAAAACAAAACAAAAAGGAAAAAAGAAAAAAAAAAGACTCAAACCTTCTTCTCAGTGGCTAGCATATAAAGTGTGATGCAGGCTGTGAGGGGGAATTGGAATAAAAATATGGTCTTATCAGGCTGTAACCTTTATGAAATATAACACTAATCCATCAGGCAAGTTATATCTATTGGTGCACTAGTAGTACAACTGGTTACTGAGTAAATCTCTTACTGGATCTAAGTCCTGCACTACAAGAGGGAATCATGTTAAGTACAGTAAATTCAGCTATAAATTGTATCTGATGAGGTCTTTTGCCTTAGGAAAGAAGAAAACACTATTGATTAGCTGGACTGACATAACATCAGACCACCTTTTAGTAACTTTGTTTATACCCATAAACAAAGGCTACTCTGAGCTTTAATCGAGAATCTTCTCCTGTCCTATTCTCTTCATGAATGAACAAAGGTGAATGAAAAAATCTGTGGCTGCGCTAAGATGCTGAGAATAAAGGGCAGCTGAGGCTCATCTCTAAACAAGATATTGATACCATCCATTTAAGCCTCAGGGAACATTATGGAAGGGGGAAGGCAGAAATAACGTAAGGCTGAAGACTGGGAAGAGGTTTGCAGATATGTCATCTTTTAAGCACAATGTAGCCATGATAATCATGAATCCACAGTGCCTGTGACTACTGACACTGAGACCACACAACTCGTATCCTCCTAATAGTCAGCCGTGGATAGGGAAAGAGCATCATTATTAGACAGAGTTAGCATTTTGTAGGTAAAATTTGTATTGGTGAGTTTTTGGTGCTGTAACAAAGCACCATAACCAAAAGGTTAACTATGGAAGAAAGAATTTATTTGGGTTTATAGTTTCAGAAGGTTAGCTTCCATAAAAGTGTGTTGGAAAGCATGATACCAAGTGGCAGGCATGCTGGTAGGAACAGAAGATTAGAGATCACATCTTTAACAGTAGATATTGGGTGGAGAGAGTGAACTGGGAGTAGCTTGAAGCTATGGTTTCTCAAAGCCTATCCCAGTGATGTACTTCTTCCAGCAAGGCTACAATTAGTTCCTCAAATAGCATCAGCAACTGGGCACCATTTGTTCAATTAACTGGGCCTATGTAAGACATTTCTCATCCAAACCATGATAGACTCATTCATCTTGAAACCGAAGGTATCTTTGACCCAGTCTCCCCACTCATTCCTCCAACATCTATGAAAATCATTTTGTTCCAAGTTCAACTCTTTTTAACTTACCACAAGAAGCATATCATGCAATATTTGTCTTCCTGTGTCTATATTATTTCCATTGGCACCAAGTAATCACAAATGGCAGGACTTCCTGTTTCTAAATGTCAATTTATAATATTAATATAGTATAACTAATATAATTTATATATTAATTTATAATATATTTTTAATATTGCAATATGCAAAAATTGATGGGTTAATTTTAACCTTTAATTCATTAATTCTTTGATGGGCTAAGGCTGTTTCATATGTTGGCTCTGAGCATACAGTAAGTTTTTAATTCACTCAAAAAAACAAATTGACCTTCAAACACTTGTTCACTTGAGAAAATAATGTCTTGATCTTTCAGCCAATGGGAAATATGATCATAACTTATATTGCTTTTGTGATAACTTTAGAAGTCAACTCTGAATAGTTTCTTCCTTTCTTGTTATTCTTAGTGCAAATAAACTGGGTTTTTTAACCTTAGAGAATTGATATTTGACTTGACATTCTGAAGTATTTAGAAAGTGGCTAATGATCATACATTGTATGGTGTGGATATAAAAATTGCCTGGGATATGAATGAAAGGCTGGGTGAAATTTCCTAAATCATTTGAACTTTTGGCAAATTATAACAGCTTTGGTCTGTTGTATTACTCAGTTGACTAGAATTAGTATTTTACTTGTAATTTGAAGAACCTGAGGTTGGAAGAGAAATATTTGAGGTTGGACTTTTATTTGTGTGAAATTTCTCTTTATGAATTGTGAAGTCAGCATGAACACTTGAGCTGAATTCTAAGAACAACACTCGTTTCTCTCTTCCTGCTGATTCTCTTCTCAGACCCGTTCTATAGTCAAATGAAGTGGTCAAAAGCAGTTACATGTATTTTTACACATTTAATGTGTGTGCACTTGTGTGTGTATGTGTGTACATACGTGCATGTGCCTCTGTGTATGTGTGTGTGTAAAAATTATACTGAGAAGCTTTTGAGATGAGAACTGAGTGTTAGCTTTTTTCAGACACCAAATTCAAGAGATCAGGCTTGGTGGCAGCTACCTGTACTTGACAATCCATTTCACGAGTCCTAAAAGCAGTTACTAAGTAAGGGCAAGTTCAGCTTCCTTGTGGTCAGACATCTGACGTTAATTGCAACAAGGAGGATAAATGTTGACACTGTACGCAGAACTAAGCGGAATTGACTTTCATAAGCTCATAAGAGTTCACAGCTTTCTTGTTTATACACGAATTCTCACAGGAAGTCAGAACTAGGGAGTGTTTTCTGTCATTAATTGTTTTTATTGCAATGATATTCTTCAAGGGGATAGATGTAACTTCAAATGTCACAGTTGGCTTAAAGGAAAGAATGCAAAAGACAGGAAGGAATTAACTTGCTTTCCAGCTTTGATGCACCCACCCCCACTTCCACATCAGAGTCCTGTTGGAGCTGAATTACTCAGATAGTTATCTCCAAATCACACAGCCCCATCTCTCTGCAGCTTCATATTTTCCTTAACTGCACTGCAACTCCAACAACAAAAAGATCCAGAATTATCATCAAATAAAACACACAAAAGGTTTTGTTTAGCTTCCCTCCACCTCCTATCAAATGAATTTCTTGGAAGTGAGATCATTATTAATAATGTTGCTTTTTGGTAAAATCATCCTTATAATTTCACAAAAGTTAGAACAAAAGAGACAGTAGACTGAATGCCATCCACAGCCTCTCAGTCCTGTTTGAGGATATAATCTTTGTAAAGAGCAGGCCTTCCTTGTGTAGTGCATCCATGTGAACCACAAAGTAAGCCATCACCAAGAGACTGCTCTCAGTCCACAGTGACCTCATAGCTCTACTGGGGCCATCTTGTAATTCTTTTCCCAGCCTCTGTCAGCTGCACTTCACACTTACCAGCTCAAGGAATCACTGGGATCAGTTTTCACTTCTATTGTTCTACAGTATTTTCTTTTTTTTTTTTTTCGGATGCATATGATGTTTTTTTTTTTTTATTGGATGATTTATTTACATTTCCTATGTTGTCCCCTTACCCCATCCCCCACCACCCCCTCGGAACCCCCAATCCCCTCGCCCCTCCTCCTTCTTCTCTGTGGATGTAACCTCTATCTACCCCCCCCCACTCCCACCTCCCCACCCTCAAAATTCCCACCCCCTGGGGCATCCAGCCTTCATGAGGTCAAGGTTCTCTTCTTCCACCTATGCCCAGCAGGGCCCTCCACTTTTACATATTCAGCTGAAGCCCTGGATCCCCCCCTAAGTGCTCCCACGATGGTGGTTTAGACCCTGGGAGCTGTGGTTGGTTGGTATTGTTGCTCTCCTCATGGTGCAGTAAATCCTTTCAGCTCCTTCAGTCTTCACTCTAACTCCTCTATTGAGAACCCCATGATCAGTTCAATGGCTAGTTGTGAGCATCTGCCTCTGAATATGTCTGACTCTTGAAGGCCTCTGAGGAGATATCCATATCAGGCTCTTATCAACATGCACTTCCTGTCTTCCACATCAGCATCTACCTTTGGTGATTGCACATGGGATAGATACTCAGGTGGAGTGGTCTTGAGACGGCCCCTCCTTCAGTTTCTGTCCCTCACTTTGTCTCCATATTTGCTCCCTTGAGTATTTTGTTGCTCCTTCTAAGAAGGACCGAATCACCCTCACTTGGTCTTCCTTCTTTATGGGCTTCATGTGGCCTGTGAGTTGCATCTTGGGCATTTCAAGGTTCTAGGCTAATATCCAATAATCAGTGAGTGAATACCATGTGTGTTCTTTTGTGATTGGCTTACCTCACTCATGATGATAATTTCTAGTTCCATCCATTTACCTAGGAACCTCTCGAATTCATTGTTTTTAATAGCTGAGTAATACTCCATTGTGTAAATATACCACATTTTTTGAATCCATTCCTCAGTTGAAGGACATCTGGGTTCTTTCCAGCTCCTGGCTATTATAAATAAGGCTGCTATGAACATAGTTGAGCATATGTCCTT
>NW_021620638.1:2005098-2054116 GCF_004785775.1 Grammomys surdaster | reverse complement strand
TTCTACATGTTGTCTTCCAGTTGAACCAGCACCATTTGTTGAAAATGAAAGAGCACACACTAACAAGTTGACTGCACAACTAAAAGCTCTAGAACAAAAAGAAGCAAATACACCCAGGAGGAGTAGAAGGCAGGAAATAATCAAACTCAGGGCTGAAATCAACCAAATAGAAACAGAAAGAACAATACAAAATACCAATAAAACCAGGAGTTGGTTCTTTGAGAAAATCAACAAGATAGATAAACCGTTAGCCAGATTAACCAGAGGGCACAGAGACAGTATCCAAATTAATAAAATCAGAACTGAAAAGGGAGACATAACAACAGAAACTGAAGAAATTCAAAAAATCATCAGATCTTATTACAAAGGCCTATACTCAACAAAACTGGAAAACCTGGATGAAATGGACAATTTCCTAGACAGTATTTTCATAAACCCATTACCCAAAGGTAATCGTGGCAAAATATTCCTTGGCACCTGTTGTAGCCATACTTTTGGGCTACTTTATTGGATTCTAATATATACCAATCCTCCAATCGTTATTCCATACCAGTCACTTCCAAAATCCCAACACTATGTAGAGAAAAAAGAAGTTTAGAGGGGAAGGGAGGCATAGACCTCTTTAGACTACTTCCTGCTGATTAAGGGGGCTAGGTTCCTTGGGGGAAGTCCTATCTCCATCATAAGGATATCTCTAACCAGCAACCAGGAATCTAGCAAAACAACAAACCAGCAAGCCAGCAATAGCAAATGCAGCAGTAGGAACCAGCAGCAGTAGAGACCAGCAGCAGGAGAAGTAGCAGTTGCTACAGGGCCCCTTGGGGCTCTTTAGTCCCTAGAATTCAAAACATAAACTATCTGTACCTGGGAAAAATTACATGCTTCCTAAAGCAGGAGACAATCATAGTGCCTATGAACAATATGAGGCATCCCCATATTCCACACCTGAGATTAAAACAAAAACATAGTCACATAATATAACTGAGTTTTTAAAGGAGTCAAACTCTCACTACAGTCTGCTGAAGTGAATCTGCTTCTCAAACTGAGGAAACAGCGACGAAGCATACTCCAAGCCTACTCTCTCTAAAGCATGTCCTCAGCTGATGTTCTCAGACGGGCTAGAAGCACATTATAATGGTTGCATGTACCCCTTAAAGAACAGTTTTGTGTTACTTATATGTAATATAAACTTTCCTACAAATTTTTTTTAACATTCTATGTATTCCACCATAATACGTTTACATTTTTGTAGCATTCATGTTGGGGGTTGGGACATAGCTAAACTCTATCAAAATATCTAGTTCTGACATATGATAGTAATAAATCCAGCAAACAACATAAAACAGTTGGCAATATAAAGCACTTTCTTCTTAGAGAATCTGTGCAAATATAGTTCACTGAAAACTGTGCTTGTATTACATGTAAATTATAAATAACCTTTAGAAAGGATAATAATATATGAGATGCATTGTGGTAACACCTCCATAAAATGCAATTTTGATAGCTCTCAGGATTCAGCTATTCAACTAAAAAATGATAATGTTCCTCCTTTTGTGTTAAAATAATTGGAATAGAAGTGGATCACAAAAATAGTAAGAAACCCAATAGTCTGACACTTGAGAAAGCACTTGGGATTCACAGTAATGAGATCGTTATATTGGGGAGTTCAAAAGTGCTCCTAATTGTTTTAAATACATTATTTAAGGAAACAGAACACACAGTCTCTTTTTTCTTTCAAGGGTGATCAGCACCAGGCACGAATTCCTTCCTGTGGAGCAAGCCTCAAATCCAATCAGAAAATGGTTGGTTATTGCAATAATTGTCATACCAACATTTCTCCAGTGGCACATTTTTGCCTGGTCCAGTGTTGAGTAAACCTCTCCCAGCAGTTTGCATCACACCTTCTAGAACTATGAAGGATAGTCAGTAGAGAGTTTCCTTGCCAGGTGGAATTGATTTCTATCTGTCCTGCAACCAAAGTGTGTGGTGTCTTCATCAATAGAGCCTTGTCATCAGTTTGGTGGACAACCAAGAGCAACAATAATCATAGCCTGTGTTGTTTGGATACCCTGGGGACTGACTGACCAAAAACAATGTAGAAAGGTAATCTGTGCCTGGTACTACAATCCATCCAATAACCCATTTCTCCTGGGAACAGCACTGTTCACCCTTCCAGTGATCCGCAACTTAAACTACTCCTTTAAAAAGTATATTTTAGTTGGCTTACAAACTAGTGGATTTTGATAAGTCTTCTTAATACACTTCTTAGTTTTAGTAAACTTTTTTATATGTGTAGGACAATAAAACTAGATACTTTTTTTACCATGTATAAAAAATCGATTCAAACCAGATTAAATACTAGAACAGAAGACTTGCAATCCTAAGTCAACTAAGGGAAGAATAAAAGAAATATTTCATGATTTTGAAATAGGCAAAGATATTTTTTTTTGTAGAAAGCATTAAAGACACAGCAACAAAGCCAAACCGGGATTATATTAAACATATAAACTCCTCAAATGATATAGGGAACAGAGTAGGGAGACAGCACATAGAATAGGAGACAATATTTTTTCAAGGTCCAAACTCTTATTTTTACTGGTACAAATTTACTATATACTAGATACATGTTTATAGATATGAGTTTTGTTTCCTTTATCAAAGACAGAATTGTAAGATTATGCATTATTTCATAATTTAGATATTATATTAGTTTTTCATCACTGTAACAAAATACCCAAGTAAGGAAAATTAAAGAGAAAAGTGGTTTACTTAACTCAGTTTGAGATGCTGTACCACATTGGGGCAGATGGCCAAGATAGGAGTTTTGGCAGAAGTGAGAAACTGTGAGTCCACACAGGAGGGCAAATGGAAAAAGAGATCTCTTGAGGGAGGTATCTTTTTGGTTGCTTTTGGTTTGTTTCAGACAGTATGATTATGTAGCCCTGACAAGCCTGGAAGTTGCTATATGGATCAGACTGACCTCAAATTAACCGAAACCAGCCTGCATCAGCTCAATCTTTTCTAGGAAAAACACTGTGGTCCATGGTACCTGAGGCTCCATTAATTGCTGTTTCCTCTAGCTTATGGCGAGCAGGAGAGCTGAGGTTTTATTGCATGGAACCTTTGGGAACAGTGAGAATGTAAAAGATACTCCTTTTAAGTCAGTAGCTAGAGGTCTACGCTGTCCTCATAATTTAGGACTGGTTCCAAATGCACATATCACTTTCTATAACTGTATCACACGACAGATGGTTTAGCGGTAGTTGTTCTCAGCTCTTGTTTCCTAGTCTTTCTCTCTCATTCCTCTTTTGATTTCCCATGCAATCTATCCTTCTGTAAATACAGTGCATCTACCCACATTACAGATACTTCATCATCACTGGCAACATAACAGTAGACTATTAAGTATTCAAAGTCACAACACAGGGTAGAACACTGTCACCCCATTCATACAAGTGATGTTCTTGAACAAGAGCTGCCAATGTGCACAGCACTTCATAAATAATACCTTCAACTATGTCTCACTTGGCCTTATACCGTATTTTGTGCCACTTAAATCAATACTTCAATAATTTCATGTATTTCCTCTAATGTATTCTGATATCCATGGGACAGAGTTCCAGACATTTAACTGTTGAGCTGAAATATATGAAAACTTCTAATTTTAATGGACATTTCTAGTAGATTCCGAAAGTACTGCAAATCATTTGCATTTATGAATACTGATCACTTTCAGGGTTTCTGGTCAGTAGTTAATGAAAACTCTTCAGAGGCAGTTGTTAAGTGGCCTTCACAGCTAGAGGTGGGAAGGAGTGATGGTGAATTTTGATCGTTAACTGGATTGTGGCTACTGAAGCATCCAGCTCTGGGGACTGAGCTCTCAGCTTTCTCAGCATGCAGGGAGTTCTCAGACTACCCAGTGCCTGTCTCCTGTCTCTCTGTCTCTCTCTCTATCCTCTCTATCCTCTCTATCCTCTCTATTCTCTCTATTCTCTCTATTCTCTCTATTCTCTCTCTCTCTCTGTCTCTCTCTCTGTCTCTCTGTCTCTGTCTCTGTCTCTGTCTCTCTCTCTCTCCACATATATATTTCCTTCCAAATCTGTCACCTTGAAAGTGAATTTTTCACAGGTGCATTTATCAGCAAGCATCCACCAAAACAATCTAGCTCTTTCTCTAAATCTGAAGCCCTCCACTCTCTGGCCCTAAGTTTGTCACAAGAGAGATGTAACAACAGTGACATCAAGGTCAGGAATGGATCCTCCTTTAACTTATCATAGTGAAGCAATGAGCCTGCTGTGGAATGTTAACGCTGAAGGTAAGAGGGTGACACCCCAGATCCTTAGATCCTATTTGTGAAGGGTAGTGATGACTTTACCACCTCCTTTACCTACAATTTTTACTTGCTAGTCTTCTTTCTAATGTGAACTTATTTCTAACTGAGAAGTGCAGTGCAATGTTGGAGATTTAGACCTTGTAGTTTAAAGTACTGTTTGCATTTGCTTCTCAGATGTGAGCACTGAACAGTCTCTTATTTTGGAATGAATTCACTGTGTAAAGAAACCTTGAATGTTGGCTAATGAAAACACAAAATATCTCAGTATGAAGTAGAGATAGTTCATTGTGAGGCAGATGAGTGACCTGGGACATGGATTAGATTGTCCTAAATTATTTGTTTCATTGTGGAGGAGGTTAAATGTACTTTTATAAGCACAGAGTAACTCACAAGCCAATATACTTGTCAAACACATTGGTGGGAATGCCAGGGAGTGGGTTACAGCGCCGAATGGGGCTCTGCTATGCGTTTCCATGGTGTCTGCTGACTTGCTCAGCTTTTGTTTAGTAGAAAGTCCCATTCTGCTAAGTTAATGGGTTCCAAAACTTTTAATTAATCTTCTAAGGCAAAGCTAGAGGTTGCAATAAATGGCTACAGAGAGAGTGCTCAAAAATGAGGATGGCTCTTGTTCTGCAACATCTACTCTCTCAGAGCTGCAATGCTTCTGTCCTCCAGCTGGTCTGCAGAATTGTGAACACACATGAGAGTTTTTTTTCTTCAGAGAATTTAAGTTCACACTAAGTATTCAATTACAGATCAAAGTGTGAAACTTACACACACAGTATATTGCTCATAGTGAATACTTTAAATTTAATAATAACAGTACTATTGGTACAAATCCATGGCTTGTTATTCCTACACTTAGGAAAAAGCAAATGGAAACAAAAGGGAAAACACATTTCTTTATTTTAGTCAATATTTAAAGCCATGGTATTGTAACCTCTGACAACCAGGGCTATAGAACAGGAAGGAAGGAAAGAGAGAGCCAGAGTTGGTATGTCTATGAGCTCATGAATCCAGTTGAAACATGTAAGAGAAAGTGCTTTATGGATACTGTTTTTGCCACTGTGAGCAAATATAGACTGACAATGCGTTTTTCAGTGTTTCTTGTACTTTTCTTCCCATACTTGGCAATACCCAAAGGCATTCACTTAGGATTTAAAATGCACAGGTGTTTACTTTATGTGGTAATAAATACATGGAGACCAATTATGTTTCCAAAGCCCTTTTCATAGTTCAAGTAAGATTCTGAAAACATAGCTAGAATTTGGAAAGAGCTCAAGGGATACATTTAAATATTGAACTAAAATTGTAAGATTAATTTGATAAGCATCTGTGGAAGTACATGGATAAAGTAACTCCTGAGAGATGAAGGAATGGCTTTGAATAGCAGCCATTCAGTTGTTTTGCTTTCAGACAGAGTTCAGAGCTGGTTGTGGTCACTGCCACTTTGATAAATGACTTTCCCATCATATTCTCATTTTGTGGGTTTGGGTCAGACATCATACTGTGACTTGGTTGACATGGAGGCTGGTGCTTTACTGTATTTTTAGAATATTTAGTCTATTTAGAAAGTTTACATAATTCTGGTCACAGTGACTAAAGTGACTAGGATTAAAATGAGACTGAATTTAACAAAGGAAACCTTTTCAGCATTAGAATAGGGTGACACTTCCCAGCATGTCACTCAAAGCCATCAGCTTGAGTGCTTATGGATACAAACAAAGGTGCCCATGAAGAAGGGAAAGTACTTTCTCTGCTATTTGTAAGAATGTGATGTTCCTGAAAGACAAATGAAAAAGTCATCTGCTTGATGTCATGCAGAATTTTGCACATTTTATCAACTCTGAGGAATCCATATCAGTTCATATAGAGGAGTATATGCCTTTGTCACTGAAAAGTGAGACACATGTGAGAAGAAGAAAAAGCAGAACTGTGATATTTACGTGCCCTGTCAGATAGCATAGTGACTGCTGGGACATGAAGGGCCCTTCAGTGTTGTTTGAAGTTGAGTTTAAGGGTCTAGGTGTTTTAACAGCCCATTCACCAACAGTTAATTGTCATCAACCATTAAACTATTTCTACAAGGGAATACAACATTGGCTAAAGCAGCTTGCATCAGCCAGAAACACTTGTTGCTGCATCAAGTATAAACTGTCAGGGGTCAGCACATCAGGCAACTTGGGGAAATGAAGTGGATATCTTAGTTTGAGTTGGTACAGAAAGAAGAAATGCCATTGGCTGGACGGCTACAAAACAAGAACTTATCTCACACTTCTGGAGATTTAGAAGCTTACTGTCAAGATACTGACAAATGATATCTAGTGAGGGCTTTCTTTCTTAATTATAGATAACTTATCTTCATTGGTTTTTCAAGTTAAGGAATAGGAAGGCAAAACACTTGGCATGTTTATCTCATTCATAAAAGATCCACATTCATGACCTGATTAATTATCAAGGTTCCCACCTCCTCATCCTAGCACATTGGGTTTTAAGGTTCCAATGTATGAATTTTGGAAGGATATAGCATTCAATTCTTAGTATGGGTCCTGGGTTGTTGCTGCTTTAGAGAACCCCCCAAGCTTCATCAGGATTTTGTTGGATTTATTCTTTGGAAAAAGTTGCAACAGGAAATAGAACTAATTAAAGATAATTAGCTAAAGATCATACCGAATGATTTAAATAACGAATCATTCAAATTACTCAAGAATGCCACTTCCATTACAGCATCTGGACTCTAGTGCTTAGTCTAGGCCATGTGAAATACAAAAAGTTCTAAGACAATAATTACCATGCCATTTATGCTTATGGTCAATAGGTCTGGGTGAGAAAAGTTTCCATTTCTTGGACCACTGTAGATATTATTACACTCTAATAAACATCTCCTTTGCTGCATGTGGTTGCTTCTCTAGCCCATTGTTTATTGTGATACATACACCTATGAGGTTTGCATGACTAAGCCAGCCACTTGTTCTTTACCGTTTGGAGAAGCTTCCTACCCATCAAGTTAAAGCTTGTCTTTAACAACATCAACATGTTGGAAGCCAAAGTACATGGCTTGAAGCTGAAAATGGACCCCCCAACAGAATTATTAAATTAACAGGCTTGCAAGCCAAGGATGGGTAAGACTCTGCACAGAGCCTTACCAACCTAAGACAGAAGGGCATTGCTTTTGATAATGCATATTCCATGATGTGTAAGGAAGGCATTCTTGTCAGAACAAACTAAGACAGGCTCAGTTTTGTTTTGTTTTTTCCTTATTCTAAATGTTTGTTGATTTGTTTGTTTTGTCATCTACAAACGATATTAAAATCTATTTGTTGTTCACAAAGTTGTAGGTAAGAAACAATAAAACTTTTTTAAGGGAGGATATTGTTTGTTGACAGGTTGCAGTGGTGTGTGATACTTGAGTATGGCTCTTCACATGCTGATTGAGATAATTCAGTCTGGAATACCTTTTGTTGCACTTGAGACATAGGTAGGGCCTCACCCCCCTGTGCTTTTTTTTTTGTGTCTGTTGAGATCATATAAGCGGAAGAATTTCCATGTGGATCCAGGCTCATTGCATGCATGCAGGCTCAGTCTTGTTAATTAAATAAAAAACAGGAGAGGCAGAGAGCCTTTGGGGCTGCTTGGCAAGAATCTGACATGGGCCAAGAACAAGAAAATGAGCTGCTTGGCAGGAATATGACATTGACCAAGGACTAGGAAGTAGGCTTCAGGCAGGAATCTGATATTAGGCTAGAACAAAAAAGTAATTTCAGATAGGAAGCTAAATATTAGGCTAGAACAAAGAAGTAACTTCAGACAGGAATCTAAATTTTAGTCTAGAACAAGGAAGTAGGCTTCAGACATGAAAATGACTTTGTGCTAGGACAGGGAAGTAGGCTCAGATATTTTGGTCATCCTGATAAGCCTTAGAAACAATGATCATGGGAGTGTTCATGGAATTGTGTTTAATGCCTTACTTGTTTTTTTGACTATTTGTGTTGATTGTATTGCTTGTTCCTTAACTATTTTATCTATTGTATTGCTAGACCCTCAACCTAGAACTGACCTTAATGCATGCACGTAATTAAAATGTTATAAAAGCAAAGAGGAAGAGGGGGATGCATAGGGGGTTATAGGGAGAGGAGATGGGGAAAGGGGATGACATCTGAAATGTAAATAAATAAAATATCCAATTTTACAAAAAAAAGAAAACTCCATACTTAGCAAATCAAGACTCTCACTGATACTGGAGTGTATTCTGTGAAAATCCATTATTATGATACAATGAGTAGACAGTTTTAACTTATAGCTTTAGCCTAACCTTTCACAGTATATCCACTCTGGAATACCTAATCCTCTGAATTTTTTGATTCCTTTCTTCCTTACCAGTCATGTAATTCTGACCTTTTTATTTTACTTGATGATGCTATTGATTATTCCAAGGATCCAAGAGCAATTCTAGGAACATGCTGATTGCTTCTTGGAGATTTCAAGATTGAATAATGTAAATGTAGAGATGTAATTTCAAATGAAAAAAAAAACAAAACAAACTGTCCCTTATCCAAATTCTGCTCTGGACAACTTGAATGTAGAGCCTTCAGAATGTAGTTCCACGAACTTTTAACCACATACTCCTTACATACACTTGGGTATTTTACTGAAAATTAATTAACTCTGTTGACTGATGTAGGAAAATGGAATCCTTTTAGTAATGACTTAGTTTTCTTTATTATTTTAGATTACTAGAATTATCCTATCAAAATTTATATATAACCTTTATGAGACAAATTGTTAAATCTAGAAATGGGAGGTGGGTATGATGGAGAATACACTCAGTATAAACTATACATGTATAAAAATCTTTAAAACTTTCAGTTTAAAAATGATAATCACTGACAAGTTCTCCTTGATCTAATTATTCCAGAGCATTGTTGCATTTCTAGTTGCCACCAAAAGCATTAGCCTTAACACTGTCAAAATGATTATCTGATTTTTGTGTTATTGATCCATCTTTACAATCTTAAAAAACCGGATTAATTATTTATTACTATTTATGTGTTGTTAAATATATATTCTTAATATTTGATTCAATTACTAGTAGTCTGCCTTTTTGCAAAAGCATAGTTACATTTTAGTTTTTTCCTTAAATTTGTAGAATTTCTGAACTAAATTGTCTGGGTTTGATGTTTTCCTTGTGGGATCTTTTCTGTGGACTTTGAATCATCTTTACTCGGAAAACAAATATGCATTCCACTAAATATTTTAAGACTATGACGGACTAGCAGGTGAATCACCACAGTTACCACATCATATCAACATTGCTGTCTGTGAGAATGAAAATGCTCCTTAATTTCTACAGATAGAGGCTGGAGAACAGAATGTTTGTTTCCAAGGCAGAATTACTGGCATCTCATGAGAAACAATGTCATAAATTATCAGCAAGTAACACAGTAATACTTTACCAATTTATGCTTAAATCTAAAGTTGCAAAACAAGAGCACTAAGAAGATAATTTTCCTCAGTGGCAAAGTGTGTGATGCTAGTCCTCCTTCCAATCAGTCTCCAGTGATTTCAGATGTGTTTGTATATGCCCTTCTTTCCCTACACTGTTCTCTGATGTTTCTTTCCAGATGAGGTAACGTCAATGCCAGCTTGTGCTTTTCATTCTATGGCTCTGTCAGCTATTACATTTTCATTCTGGATTTAGCTGGGATCTGCTATCTGATTTCAGTGTCCAGCCTATATGTAATGAATCTGAAAGTTGTCACTCTTGTAACAAGTACATACTAAAACTCAACATTCTTCTTAGATCTGCCCCAAAGCAAATTACTGCTCTAAACAATGGTTCAAAAAGAGCAAAGATTTGCAATCAAAGCCCAGATGCAGAAGCGCCTGGCTAGAAACCTTTGGCAAGAACTTTTAAAATTATAATTGTTGACTGCTAGAGGCTCTGTGTAGGTAAACATAGAATCTAAAACTTCCAAGAGCCTGGCTGGGCACAGTAGTGTAAAACTTTGACCATACCTGTCAGGAGTTTGAAGCTAACCTGAGCTAGAGAAAGAACAAAGATCAAGTTATAAAGAAAACAAGCAAAATGTCCTCAAGATAACTTGTGACAAACTATGTCATACTAGTTTAAGGTTTGTTGATCTAATTAAATAGAAACAGAATTAGCAATCACAGACAAGTAAGTGGCACGTATTTAGCATGACAAAGGCATAGTAATTTTAAAATTCGGTAACTTCAATGTATCTCTGATCCGATCGTATTTTTTCTTTTTAATGAGTATGAGTAGAGATTTGTAGTTACTATGCTCTGGGTCTTTGTGTTAGAAAAGGAAATTGTAATATGCAATTATTGTATAAAATTGGTGTATATAATGTATGAACAAGTTTTTTTTTAAAGATAGTTAAGGATGATTCTCCAGGTTCTAGTCCAGATTCTAGATACATCCAAACAAGCAATTAATTACTTGATCTAAGTGGTCTTGAATGGGAACTTTTCCAGGAGTACTCAGCTGGATGGAACTGAAAATTGAAATGGCAGGTGGACAGGGATAAGTCTGTAGTAGGAAAGACATGGGGGCAGGAGGCGATCAAGATGTTGTATGATGTTTTCCCAGGGCAGACAGGTGAAAGAAGGTTTTGCGGAAGCAGATACAGGTGAACAGATGTTTTGCTGACACAGGTGCGTGAGAGGATGTGTGATGTTTAGAAAGAGTATATATATGTCCCCACAGACAGTGGGAGGAGGCTCTGGCGTTGAATCATCTTGCTCCTCCTCCCTAGTCTTCACTGACAACATTTCTTGTTGGTTCGCCTTACATTGCTTTGCTTATCTTCATTTGTTATGACTTCTTATAGAGTAACTCACCAAAGAACTTCTCATGATATTTCAGTGGCTTCTTGCTGTGTCTGTTGGCTCAGGCTGATTGGCAGAGCCTTGAAGTTTCTTCAGGGTCAAACTGCCAGAACTTCCAGAATTGCCAGAAATGCCATTGCTGATTAGTGAATGGTGACTGCTGAATGGACTGAACTACAGTTGCTGATTTGTGTTGGTGTTTTGCTAGAGAACTGGACTGCCAAAAATGAAGACTGGAATCAATCCACAAAACTATTCTAAGCAGGTCCACAATCCCTGTTTCCTATTAACCTTTCATTTCCACTAACTCTGGTGGGTGGTGGTCTAGAAGGGAGGGTGAAGTATTTAAAAACCCTTCTTAAAGTAGGTTTTGAAAAAAATCAAAGCCTACATAAAGGTGCATATCACCAAGCATGGCAATTTGAGTTTGATCCTTGGATCACATGGTGGAAGGAGAGAATCAACTCCTGAAGATTGTCTTCTGAACTCCGTGTGCCTCCCCAAGAAACATACACACACACACACACACACACACACACACACACACACACATACACACACACACACACACACACACACACACAGTTAACTAGCTAATTAATAAAAATATAGTGACTATTCTTTAAGGGGCTAAAAAGATTGCTCAATGTTTTAGAGAACTGGTTTTTCATTATCCATGTCATAGCTCACAAGTCGTATTTGAAGATCCAGATTCAGAGTATCCAATGCTACCTTCTGGCTTCCTTAGGCATTCCACACATATGCTACACAGACAAACATGCAGGCAAAACACCCATATATATAAAATAAAATTCTAAAAAATAAAAAAAATCCATTTAATTCTGTCATTTTTGTTACTTAATATCACCTTCTGAAGGTCAAAATTCTTACATGAAAATAAAGGCAATGTTTTACTGATGTTTCAAATAGACTGAACCATAGTGTGTGGGCAACTGTAGAAGGGAAAGTTCAGCTTTAAATGCCTGATAATAGAACTTATCTAGTGAGTGATCTGAACTGCTCAAAGCTCTTAAGTCACTTAGGGTTTTGACTTCCATGTTTCTTTGAGATAAAAATTGAATGGTGCCTATCTAAACTGTTTTAAGGTTGCACTCTATTTACTGTTAAATTGCCTTAGTTATTTTTAATAACCTCTCTGATATTACAAATTAGTGAAAATTATTGCTATTGATGTATGTTGACACAGAAGTTAGAGAATATATGGGTTGAATTAACTTTTTTTTTAAACATAGTAGTAGCCTGAGAATGCTTATATCTGAATACATTTTTCACTTTGGTGAAAAAAATCACATGCAAAAACATAAATGAGGAATGTGGCTAATGGTCTCAAAGGCTTTAGTCTGTGCTACTATTTGTTGAGGAGCTTATGATGAAGTATCACACCTCAGTGGAAAGTTATAATGAAGCAAAGATGCTCACTTCATGACAGCCAGGAAACAAAGAGACTAAGAGGAAGCCAGGGACAAGATCAAGCTCATCGTTCAAAGACATGATTCCAGTGACTTTCTCCAAGAAGACTCTATTTCCAATTCTCTACCAGTGCTGAGCTCATGAACAGATTAGCCCATTAATAAGTTAGTACCTTCATGATCTAATGTGGCTTTAGTTTTGACCTACTTTTTAGCATTCACTGACTTATCCAAATTTATCCATTATTCTGAAAATAATATGATGGTTCTGATTAAACATTCCTAATAAACTTCTCAACTTTGCTTTACAAAAGTAACTTCTTATATCTGCTTAAAAGAAAGGGAAGTTTAAACACAAAGTGACTGATAGGATATGTTGGTTAGGAGTAACAGACCAACCTTCTTAGGAGATCTGTAGAAACCTCCTGTACTTGGAATAGAGGATCAGTATCAGCATCAGCCTTTGCTCAGTTATGTTCATTATCACTTCAGAGCCTTTTATAATATAGCTTGGTGATGCCCATTTTCATCTCCGGCCCCACTCATGAGCTTTCACTTACAGAAGTCTGTGATTTCCAATGGCTGTCCTCCAAGAAATTGTTCTACTACATTACAAATTTGTTTGAATTACTCTGGAAAGGCAATTGATCCACAGGCCAGGTTTCCTGTAAGCTCCCCCAGAAGAGTGGCTGGTTCCTATGATATCTAAGGAAGCAAGGCCTATGGAAAGTTTTGGGTGATTTATTCAGCTATATCTCAAAGAACTATATTATCCCTTCAGCTTTCCACTTGTAAACCCCAGGGCAGACAGTGGTGAAGCCAGTGGCTATGAGAAAAGAATCAAAGCACCACCATGAAGACCACAGACTTATCTCCCTGGTGTCTATTTTCCCACCATTCTTCTGAGAATCACTTTCAAAAGAAACCTAATGAAATTAAAGTGGAAACAAGTGGTCTAATATCTAATCCTAGAGGCAAAATATAACTTGGTAGAAGCAGCATTATTTAAGATATAATGGTTCACATCTTAAAGCCAAGATCAACAACTTCCCAGGCTTCTCAGTACAGCAAACTACGAATCTAAATCAAATTTATTTCACTTATGAAATAAAGATAATGCTGTCCTTTATCCATATGAGACTTAAATAAAATATGGCTTAGATTACACACATATATTACATAAACACTGCACTTACTCACAATGTATAGCAACATTGCTATGTATGCATCACTCCCCCTCTCTTGTCACTATTTTCATCTAAATTTATTGAGCGTATATTGCTTACGACTACTGTAAACTTCCTCTAATGAAGACAAAGGTCTCATAGATCAATCAGAAGAGGGATGTTAGTGTTCATGGGTCCCCAGTATTCATACTCTGGAGGTTTACATTCTCTCTCAAGAGGAGTGCTTGAGGACGCGAGAGAGTCAGGTACTTATCTCTGATCCAGGAGATGTCTATAATGTCTATATTAGGATATCCATACAGATCCCTAGGCTTGAAGTTTCTATTTGGCATCTATATCAATAACTGATGATAGGTTTGTCTCAAAGAGTGAGTCAAACACTAAGATATTCTGTACATCCTGTTATTTTTATATGCTAAAGAAAACCTTCTTAGAATATGTTGGTCAGTGTGCATACAGTGAACTGGATACTGCATTGCAAGAATTGTGAACTCTCCTTCTTCTGTAATCTTATAACATAGTGGCAAAGTATCTACAGTATTTCCAAGAAATGCAAACAAAAGACACAAACAAAGCCAAACTCAAGGAGAGCAAGTTTGAATGGTTCTGTGCTGCCTAATTCTTCTTGCTATACTCCTTAAATACAAATTGCAATTTTCAAAAAGGTTCACACTACAAATGGTTCTTGTTTTTGGGTTTTTTTGTTGTTGTTGTTTGTTTTTTGATTTTTTTTTTGAGAGAGCGTATTGTCAATGTAGTCATAATGAAAGTAAGAAAGAAAACGTATAAGAGAGTTAGCAGGATGGAGGAAATGGCTCAGGCCAGCAGCTACAGCTTATTCACCACATGGTTGGCCAAAACCACAGTGTTGAGGTCACAGCAAAGTGGACAGAAGTGCTAATTTTATCAGTGTTAAAATGTAAGTATCTCCTTCTGAGGAAGAGATAGAGATAGATAGATAGATAGATAGATAGATAGATAGATAGATAGATAGATAGATAGATACATAGATAGTGATATTTTTGTCCTGGCTAATTTGTTATTGCAATTAAGGTTAAGATCACACCTCCCTTTGCAACAAGAGAAGACCCAAAGCAGCATGACCAAGAAAGTGCTGTAAAGAACTTTTCCAAGATACTGTTTTTCTCCTGGAAAATGTGGTCTATCTAATTGATGACTGAAGAAAACCATCTTTTTAAACTTCCCACTCAGTGAGTCACTCTGGGGTGTGTCTGCCATTGCAGTATCCTGTGAGATCCAGTAATCTCAAGTGGCATGACCAACGCAGCCCCAAACTCCTGCGTCAAGCGTAGTTACGGGTGCTGGGAAACCAGAGCGAGCCAGTTTTCTAAACAGAGTGGTTAGCAAAATTGCATGTTATGAAATGAGGCTCCATCCTTTAAAGGATCATTACCTATTTTTAAAAGAACCTGTCCATGATTCCTCTCAATATCCAAATGTGGGCAGTTGGTAAAGGCTAGGTGACTGTTTTCCCTGAAGGATGAGTACAGCTTCTATATCCTTAGGGTTTCTCCCTGTTAACTCTGAGAATATTCTCATGCCCTGGCCAGTTTGAATAAGTGGAAATGAAATCATAAACTTGAAGAAGTTCTTTTTTTAGTGTGATTTGAGACACTGAAAAAACATCTTAAGAACCAAGCCAGCTAGACAAGAGAACATCAAATGCTGGGAAAAAATTGCAGACTAGTCTATAACCCTTAGTATTGGACCAGAACCTTGCCCTGTGAATGATGCATTTTTGCTGACTAGAATTTGTAATCATGAGAAAGTTAGAGATTTAGTTTATAAAAGCATGATGCACATGATAGATAAGTCATGGAAAACAGAATGAGAGCATTAGGTTTTCCAAAGGATGAGGATGTGTAGGCAACTTAAGGATATTAAGTATAAGAAAAACAAAGGCAAAAGGATTGAAAATAAAGTCAAGGTATCTTTGCCTTAATGTAGCATCTTTTCTGTTACAGGTAAGTCCAGTTCGACATCTAGACACAAATGTGACAGGCCAGCTTTTGGATTTGTTTTTAAATGTATGTGAGTATACTGTCACTTAATTCAGACACACCAGAAGAGAACATCAGATCCCATTACAAGTGTTGTGAGCCACCATGTGATTGCTGGGAATTGAACTCAGGACCTCTAGGAAGAACAGTCAGTCAGTGCTCTTAACCTCTGAGCCATCTCTCCAGGCTTGGATTCTTTAAAATTCAATAAATTTGCAGTCTGTTCTTTGGAATAAACCATGGAGGAAATAGAACAATCCAAGAAAATTTCACCCTATACATGGAAAGCTCTTACTCTAGTCTTTAAGAATAAATAGTAATAGGTCTTGAGGAGAACAACAAAGATAACAGGTATATATATATATATATATATATATATATATATATATATATGGCAGAGGTGGGATACTCAAGTCTGAGAAGGAATTCTATTTTGAGAAGTACGGCATAAAGGGTTTTACTTTAACTTTCTTCACCTCCCTTACATAAATATAATACTAAGGACCAACCTGAGGTAACTTCTAGGCTACATAAAGGTAAAGAAATACTTCAGTGCTATTCAGTCAGAGGAAACAAGATGAGGACCAGTCTCATTAATGGGGTGAGTTATGTAAGATTAGCACAATGTGAGGTTCCTGGGAAGTGCATTGAGGTAAATAAACTATTTGCCTTTGGCCCTTGAAAACTCTCTTTGAAGAGTTCTGGGCACACTGGGGATTTAGAACAATCACCACATTCCAGACTCATGAGGGTTCTCAGAGATCCAGACTTCAGATGTGCAGACATTTCTTGGTTTTGTTTTGTTTGATTATTATGACTGCTCATTGCCAACAGTGTAGGATCCACTACTTACTCTCCAAGAGACCGCACAGTTGCATCTCCACCTCTTGTGAATTGGCTTTGTGACAGAGGTAGAGAATTGCAGCGTAGGAAGGATACTATGAAGTTTCCTCACACCTGGTTGGCATTTGAAATGAAGGTAGTTAACCAGCCAGCCATTCAACCAGACAAGCTTTTTATGTTAGCTGTTACATCTTTCCTTCTTACTTTCTAAAATCACTGCCATGTCACATTAGATGCTCTGGTAGTTGAAAACCGTGCTCTTAGCAGTATAACTACTAGGATCAGATTAAAACCAATGGTCAGCTGATAAGATCACTCAGCTGTAAAAGACACTTGCTGCCTGGCTTTCCTATCCCAAGAACTTATGTTGGAAGAAGAGAATTAATTCTTGAATTTGTCCTTTGAACTCAGTGCAGTCCATGACAAGCACAGGCTATACACACACTCTAGAACACAAAATAATTAAGTGTAAGAACAATAAAAATAAAAGGCTATAGAATGAGTTTAGATAGCATGTTAATAGATGATAGTAACTAAATAACAAAACAATAAAGGTATATAGTTACATCAGGAATCATACTCAGGTGAATGGCTGAAATCCACTCTGAATTATCCTTTCTGTTAGATATATCACACAAACAGTCAGAAGTCAATTGTTAGCATCAGAATATTAAACTTTAAAGGACCTGATTAAAATGTGTGTGCTGGTTCATTTTTATTATCAACTTAACATAATCTAGAGTTATGTGGGAAGAAATATCAGAGTTCACTTATAGTCAAACCTGGTTATGATGGGGTCTGTGCGAGAGATAGAGTCTTGATTGATGATTGACGGGGGAGGGTTGAGCCACTGTGGGTGCTAACATTTCTGAGCTGGTAGATTTGGGCTGTATAGTATAAGAAAGCTAGCTGAGTATGAGCCAAAGAGCAAGGCAGCTGGCAGCATTCCCGCACAGTTTCTCTTCTAGGCATGTCTGTTCCAGGTTCTTGCTTTCATGTGTCCTGCCATTCTGCACTCGACAGTTTGGTTAGGATCTGCCATTCAAAAAGCATCACATAGATGGTGGAGTGGGGCAGAAATTTCCTGCCCAATCTATTTGCAGCGGGAGCCCTGTCATTGGACAGGGAAGAGGGAGGTGGAGCTAGGAGTTGGGAAGAGAGGAAGAACAGCAGAGAGGCAAGATGGTGGCAGATGTATACCCGAGTGTCTCTAGAAGTCTCAGGTAGTTATTCTTATCAAAAGATTAGATAATTGAGACAACAATTCTAAATTCCGTGTGCATCTTGTGATTTGAGTATTTGCTGATATATAAATCCACTGCTTAACTTTAAGCATCTAGAGTATTGATTTACTTGGTTGTTAGGTGGTGTGGCGGCTGACCATGGGGACAACCATGGTGTGGGGCTAGTGTGGCGCCGCAGAGAGTCTGCTGAGATAAGAACACCCAGCTGGACTAAGGCAGCTGGCAGGCGTTAGTGTGGGAAAATGGCAGTTAAGCTGGAAGCTAGCCAGACACAGCCTTCCTTCCTTCCTTCCTTCCTTCCTTCCTTCCTTCCTTCCTTCCTTCCTTCCTTCCTTTCTTTCTTTCTTTCTTTTTAAAGATTTGTTTATTTGTTTTACATATGAGTGCTCTATCTGCATGTCAGAAGAGGGCATCAGATCCCATTATAGATGGTTATGAGCCAGCATGTGGTTACTGGGAATTGAACTCAGGATTTCTGGAAGAGCAGCTAGTGCTCTTAACCATTGAGCCATCTCTCCAGCCCCAGACACCGTCTTTCTAATACCTCTCGCTACAGTGGTGATAAATGGTAGCTGATTCCAGCTTGTTGATCTGAGACAGTCACTAGAAGTCTATGCTTAGTGTAATCAAGATACATAGAGAGAGTCCGAGTATATGAAGCCTTACACAATAGAACACAGTGTTTCACCTCAGTCATCCCAGCTGATCATTGTCATCTGTGGCTGTTGCTATGATGTCTCTTGGATGATAAAGAAATGAAAACTACACTGCTGCTAAAGAGCAATGAGGAAAAAGAACAAAGAACTAAGAAATATAAGTGTTCTCAGGCCTGGGACTCTGGTGCTTTAATGTCCGTAGTATGGTGGGGAGTCTATCAGCACAAAGACAGGATGACAACAGTGAGCCCTGCAGAGAATGTCAGAGCAAGGAAATGGGAATAGGAAATCATGTGAACTCTTAGCTTTGTCTGAAAAGCAACCGCACTTAATTTTCCAGTGAACTATTTTGTGGATAGGAACAGGACAATTTTAAATTTTTTACTTAAAGGGGCAGTGAACCCAAAGCCAACACAATACTGACAATTGCCATAAATGCAGGACTTAAGGCATTAATACAGGTTCTGGAGATAGAAAGTGTCAGGATTATCAGACAGAAAGCTTGAAGAACAGTATCTATGGATTTAAATATACAGCATTCAAGTAGTATGGAACTAGTGTTCCATAGTTAAACAGTCATGAATTCTTCCATGTTTGTGTGATAATTCTAACTATAAAGACTTTTATGGACCATAGAAATATGAAAGATTCCTTCTTATTTTGTGAATCTAATATAAATGACAGAAAGGAGACAGATGCTGAGAAAGATAACGTGAAGATTTTTACCTATCGTTTTGGGTTGTTTAAGATAGAAAGTTATCAGAAAGTGTTAGACAATGGAGGGTCCAAAAGATGTTTCCAAAAGATGCCTTTCCTTGAAGAAAATGAGATACACTGCTAGTAGACAAGCTTTTCCTTAACATGATAAGAAACATTCATAACCAATCTACAGCACTCTTTGAATAATGAAATACTGGAGGCACTCCTGTTAAAAATTGGGCATAAGCTGTGAACATAGGCTGTGTTCACATAGGCTACTTATGATTGTGCAGCTGAATTATTACAGAGGAGCTCTGTTCTCCTTAAACAAATTCTCTGGTCTCTTGGGGCTTTCTGAAATGTATGAGGTGCTCCAGACCCCTGGAATTCAGCAAGGGTGTTTACAGAAGACAGTGAGGGGGTGTTATTGTGTGCTGAGACCAAATTGTAGCCACAGTCACCTGGTAATGATGTTCGGCTTTACATGTTACAGACACTCTCCAGGTGCTATCGGAGCATGATTAGAAACGTCCCCATATTATGGAAACCACATTGGAATTACGACTTGATATCACTAGATCTCATGATGCTGTTTTTAGGATATGCTGGAGACATGGAAACAGTTGTAGGATACTTTCTGGGGGAAGCTCAATGTTTCTTTCAGCATCTTTTCATATTGAGGTGTCTGGCAGGGGAAAGAGGACTTGAGAAGCATTATCAGTAGCGGGCAGCGAATGTGTTCTTTGTGTTAGGAGCACTTGACTCAAGATCAGCCAGTATTTCCCATCATATATTGAATAAGTGAATTATACTTTTTCTCAGATTTTGGTTGGCCTAACAGCTGTCTTAAAAAACAAAAAAGAAAAACAAAAACAAAAAACTCTAGGATTTAATGGGATGAAAAGTCTTTTGTAATTGAAATACTGCATTATAGTATTTCTGAAAAGTCAGGAGGCTTTTGTGTCTGACATTTTGTATTTTGTCAAAGCAATGCTACCAGAACCTTCCATCACCTAGTAGGCCTGGGTAAGAACTGGGATTGCTGAAGCTGATATGGCCTGCTATGTAAGGCCAAGGGGTGCGTGGACTGGGATCTGTATGTTATGGTGTGGGGAGAGCTTTTAGTTTACCAGAAAGTCTAAGAGTGTAATGCTAAAATATTCATAGGTCGAGTCAAAGATACCAAAACCATCATGACTTTTCTGCCACATTGTTTCCTCTAAGGACTAATGCTCCTTAAAAGGTTAGCATTGCTGATAAAATAGTGGCTATCTCTCATCTGTGTGGTACAAAAGAACTTTCCACTTCAGCTCTCTCAGCTCCAAATCACATGCACTAAATTTCTGATAGCTCCTTACTGTGCACTGGAATAAAAGAGCAGGGGCAGATGCATGAGTGAGCAACAGCAGGCCTCTTCACAGAGGAAACTAAGGAAGCATGGAGTTTACAGATTTTTTAAAGTGATAACATAAGGAAGATCCCATTTTGAGCGGAACCATTTCCTACATTAACATACCGATTTTTACTTTAGCATCCCAGCAACTGTACCAACCTCATTTCCTAGCAACTACCACAGGAGCAAGATTCACTGTGCATACAACTGGAGAGAACATTTTACAAGGGTTTGGCTTAGTCTGGCTGATGGACCAGGTCCTTGTTCCTGTCAATTGAACTGCTCTTAGCACCGGCTCTAATACATCCAGTCTTTCAGTCACAGACAGTGGAATTTGATCACTAAACATTTATTGGAGTGGGGGGATGGGTGGGGGCCCATCCTCATAGAAGCAGGAGGAGGGGGCATGCAATAGGGAGTTCCTGGGCGGGGAGTGAGGGGGGATGGGGCAAAGGGATAACATCTGAAATGTAAATAAAATATCCAACTAAAAAAACATTTATTGCAGGGAGTGGTAAGGACAAGCAGTCAGAAATGACTTCAAGATATATGACAATTTTATCTTTAGGAACTTTCTGAATAAAGAATCATCATAAATAATATTAATGATAAAAATCAACCAAGCTGTTTGTAGATAATGTTGAGCTTTGTATAGTTTTGTCAAAGTTGAAGTCTGGAAACATGTTTACAGCAATTAAAACTTTTATATGTTTGGTCATTTTTTTTCCTGTGATGACATGTTTATTTCAGTTGGTTATAATCTTTTTAAAACCAATATGCACATAAAGTTAGTATATACCCTTTGAAAAAAATTGCTTTGTACTGTTCTGATAAATTAGTAAAATTGCTTAATTTTAATTTTAGTATTACTACAATAGTTTAACTTCAAAATGCTTTACGTACATTGCAAGTTATTTTTAATGTAACAGTTCCACTCTGTGTTAAATATTGCAGCATTTCCCCAGTACCATACAGAACAACATAATGTTGCACTTTGGAAGACTGAGAAAGTATATGAAGATTTATTCTTGACCTGGGGGATACAGTTCACCAACAAAGAGTTTCACAGGATGGGATAGGCCTCGGTTCAAAACACAGCACGGAAAAACTTAAAATAGATTCATTTTTAAGATAATGACAATTTTTAAAGGGGTGTGAAGACTGTGTTATTTAAAATATAGTTGTAGCACCTGGTTGGTGAAGCTCACTGCTGGCCCTGCGACGCTCATGGGTGGCAGTGGCGTGTTCGGCTTTTCTGTCTGTTTCTGTGCACTGGTGCAGCTCCGAAGTTGGGTCTGACAAACCACAGCATGGCCTCCACTTTGGAGGAGTTGCAGAAAGACCTAGAAGAGGTCAAAGTGTTGCTGGAAGAGTCCACTAGGAAAAGACTACATGATACTCTTACAAATAAAAAAATCCAAGATTGAGACAGAACTAAAGACCAAGATGCAACAGAAGTCACAGAAGAAACCAGAACTTAATAATGAAAAGCCAGCTACTGTGGTTGCTTCCCTTACAACAGGATACACCATGAAAATCAGTAATTATGGATGGGATCAGTCAGATAAGTTTGTGAAAATCTACATTACCTTATATGGAATTCATCAGTCTCCCACTGAGAATGTGCAGGTATACTTCACAGAGAGGTCATTTGATCTTTTGGTAAGAAACCTCAATGGCAAGAAGTACTCCATGATTGTGAACGATCTTTTGAAATCTATCTCTGTGGAAAACAGTTCAAAAAAAGTCATGACTGATACAGTTATTATCCTATGTATAAAGAAAGCAGAAAATACACGGTGGGAGTTTTTAACTCAGGTGGAAAAGAATGCAAAGAGAAAGTAAAGCCTTCCCAGTGAGGGATTAATGAATGTTCTAAAGAAAATTTATGAAGATGGAGACGATGACATGAAGCGAACCATTAACGAAGCATGGGTGGAATCCATCCAGAGAGAAGCAAGCCAGAGAAGACAGAATTTTGAGGCTTTTAAAAGTCCTTATGGGAACTGTGATGTGGAGTGCTCGTGTTTCCAGTAAGGGAATGTTGTTGAACTGCACATATTTGTTCTTGTGAGTATGTAGTTTTGACAGATAACTATTTACACAGCCTTCTAAGTAAAGACAGAAGATTCTCCATTTCTTACTGGAGGATATGATTTAATAAAATAACCTTACTAAACTTTTTCCTTCTTAGCACCCCAGACATTTTGTTTCAGAATAGGCTTTATGGCATTCTTAGTGAAATGTAAAAAGCAAGTCTTACATAATAAAAATGTTACATCATAAATTTTTGTTGTGGCTGGGAGATAAAAAACAGAAGTATTTTCCTATCTGTAACTGACATTAGGTCCCAGTAATGTAAACATTAAAAGCAAGATTTTTGCATAAAATTCAAATTTGTACATGAACATGCATGTTACTATAGAGCTGTTATCCATTATTACCAGCTTAAGCAACATGTGTGCCATGTGTTACCTTGTACTACTAATTGACAAGTATATTTATGAATATAAAATTAAACAAAATACAAATGACAAAAATAGACAAACATCTTGTGTTGGTAAGTACTGTCATGGATCAGATGGCTTAAAAAATAACCATGATGTGTAAACTTGAAAACCCCATTGATTCCTTTGTTCAATAAAGTTGGAGTTTTCCTTAAAAGATAAATATAAATAAATAAATAAATAAATAAACAAACAAACGTAGTTGGTAAGATTTGTGCACATCTGTCAGAATAAAAGGCTTATAAGTTGCAATATTTTGCTTAGATTTGTTTTGCTTAAATTTTTAAATAAGAAGTACTAAGGCAAATGCAAATCAAAATGACCCCAAGATTCCACCTTATACCAGTCAGAAAGTCTATGATAAAAAATTTAAAGCAATAACAACATGCTGACAAGGATGTGGCAAAAAAGAAACATTCTCCATTGCTGATAGGATTGCAAATTGACGCAATTACTCTGGAAATCAATCTTGCAGTTCCTTAGAAAAATTGGAAATAATCCTATCTGAAGACCCAGCTACACTGTTTCTGGGCATATATGCAAAAGATGGTCCACTATATCACAAGGACAGGTGGTCCACTATGTTCATAGGCTCCTTATTCATAAAAAAGCAAAAGCTAGAAACAATCCAGATGTCCCTCAACTGAAGAATTGATATAGAAAATATCAAATACTACTCAGCTATTTAAAATGAGGACATGATGAATTTTTCAGGTAAATGGATGGACCTAGAAAATATCTTGAGTGAGGTAACTCAGACCCAAAAGTACATGTATGCATAGTATGTACTCACTGATAAGTGGATATTAGCCAAAAAGCACAGAATACCCATGATACACCTCACTGACCCTAAGAAGTTAAACAAACAAACAAGCAAACAAACAAACAAAAAAGGACCAAGTGAGGATGCTTAAATCCCACTTGGAAGGGGAAATAAAAACTCATGGGAGGCAGATGGAGGGAGAAACCTGGGTGGAAGAGGGAGGAAGGGGAAAAGGGAGCACGATCAGTTATGGGGTACAAGAGAGAAGCACAGAGGGCCAAGAAAATGAATGGAAATATGCAGCAGCCAGAGGTGGGGGCTGGGTGGGGGTATGAGTAACTTCTAGAAAGTCCCTGAGACCTGGAATGCGAGAGGCTCGTAGGACTCAGTGGAGATTGAAGGAGCTGAAGGGGATGGCAACTCCATAGAAACACCAGCAGTGTTAACTAACCCGGACCCTTGGGAGCTCCCATAGACTATGCCAACAACAAAAGAGTAGACATGGGCTAGTCTGAGGCCCTGGAACTTATATAGCAGAGGACTGCCTTGTATAACCTCAGCTGGAGAAGACGTGCCTAATCCTGTAGAGACTTGATGCCCCAAGGTAGCAGGATGCTCTGGGAAGGGGACACCCTCTCAGAGGTGAAGGGGACAGTGGATAGAGTGAAGAACTCTGGGAGGGGGACCACGAGAGGGGGCACTATTTGGGAGTAATTGATTAGAAAAATAAAATACTACCTTTATTAACAGTAAAAAAAATTCTGCATTGTATTTTCTTTATGAAAATTTGACAATAAGTATATTTCATTATACACTTTTGACACATTCTAATATTTAACATATTTTACAAATAATATCTATTAGAAGTACTCCCATTATCCAAATATAGAGTGAGTTCAGATGTCTTCCAGTGGTTTCCAAAAACTATTTTCGGTTACAGGTCCTGCTGCCTTAAGGTTTTTATATACCAGAATCTTAGACAGGAATACCAGGAAGCATCAGATACAGGCACTGCACACGGACTTAGTCATAATAATTCATTCTTACAGGATCACTGGGTCGTCTACACTGAACATCAACTTCCACTGACTTAGTCTATTGCTTCCTTTCACTCCAGACCACGTGAAAAATCAAGTCTGAAACCGAATCTCTACTACTGGCAGATGTGTTGTGACCAATGAAACTCTTTCCTAAGGATGAACACAAACACAGGCTTGAGTTTCCAGATAGAAAGCATGTGCTGCTCTCTGCCACATTTTAGAAGAATTGAATGTCATCATTTTGGTACAAATTAACTGCTGACACTCAAAATTTGTATAGTCCCTTCAGCTTTGGCCTTGTATTTCCAGGAGCCTAGGGAGTATACTCTTGTCCAGATAATCCTGACAACCGTTTGAGTGTGTTCACAGTTTTATCCAGGAGAGGCTCTGTCACAGGATGTGGAAATCAGAAGTAAAAGCCAATCAGTGATGGAGGATGGGCTAGTCATCTCTGCATCTATTTTCTCTCCTGGACACCATTATAAAGCTGTGAAGTCTAAGGCACACATCCACAGGAGACTGAGCCTTGAGCAGCACTTTCGTCCTTGTAGTTCAAACCCTAAGTCCTATAAACTGTTGGGTTAAAGTGTGTCCTGAATCTATTCTGTCACAGGGCAAGGCCCCTTGGGGAGACAGAGGCGGGGGAAGTTTGACTGCACTCTCCCCACACCAGTGCCATGGGCATTGGGCTATGGGAAGCCTCTCGAGACAGGGAAGCGCAGTTTGAGGTCCCTGGGGACTGCCAGAGTTGGCTGGTTGGACCCCTGGCCCAAAAGGCAGCCAGGGACTGTCTGGTTCTCAGACTCTTGGGCCTTCAGGTGCTGCTGGGAGCGGTGAGAGAATGAAGTAGAGGTGTACGGGCTGGATTGGCCTCCAGCTGAATGGGAGAGAAAGGGAGAGAAGCTCCGGCTGTGTCCTGCTGTGATGAGAGTTCTTGACTTGGTCATAGCTTGTGGTCACAGTGGCTGGGAATGCAGAGAGGTCTTCTGCGGAAGATTAGACCACTGCTCTATAGGTGAAGACCTTCTACATTGTTCCTCATGGCAGATCCTGATGAAAATAAAGCAGTCCATAGTTTTAATATGTTTATTGTCGTGGCAGGAAAATAGATGAGAAAAAGTACCCCAGTATCTCAGGGAGGGCCTGAGATTTAATACCTTTTGCAGAGAGGAGTGTCTGGGAAGGAAAGCTGAATTGACTATGCTCTTCTGGCCTTTAGGTACCTCATTAATCTGTCTTGAACCTCTGTGGCCTGTAGTCACGCCCTTTACCTGTGGAGGGGATAGTAGAGGCATTGCCCTATGTGATTAAAGGACACAAACCTACGGAGGGCTGTGGCCTCCTGTCAGGAGCTTGGAGTCTGGGAGCATGACAAATGTTTACCATCCCTTGCAGGGGGCCCTGGAGGATCACCTGCTGGGTTACTGGGGTTTCAAATCAGCTCAACCAGAAATCAGGCTGCCCCCTACAATAAACCATATTCTTGTAAGGAGTGGCTTTGCTACCTCAGCCTTTCAATAGTTTTAGAAAGGTCTAGCTCTAGTCTGGAGGCTTTCCACTTTTTAACATTAAAACCTAAATACAAGTGGAAAATATGTCTGTACACAGTGCTGGAAAAATAATCATCTCGAAAGATAAGTTGAGCTAAGATGACAGAAGCCTGAAAGAGAAATTAGCATCTACAATGATCAAGAGCGTTCGGATGGTATCAGAGTTAGAGTTTTATTGCGGTTAAGAGACAATATGACCACTGTAATTCTTATAAAGGAAAACACTTAATTTGCAGCTGGCTTAAAATTTCAGAGGTTTAGTCCGTTGTCATCATGATAGGAAGCATGGCAGCATGAAAACATACATGGTGCTGGAGGAGCTGAGAGAACTACATCTTAACTGAAAGTAGCAGGAGAAAGTGAGCTATACTGGGTATAGGTTGAGCATAGGAGACTTCAAAGCTTGCCCCACAGTGACCCACTTCCTCTAAGAAGACCATGCCTCCTAATAGTGCCACTCCCTATGGTTCAAGCGTTAAAGCACATGAGTCTATAGGTGTTTATAGTCTAAACACCATACCTATTCAGTCCACTATAGGTGGAGAGCGAAGAGGGTTCTGATACATCTCTACTGCTTGTGCTTCTGTGTGACCTGCAACTATAAAAGGAAAGCTCAGCATACTCTGCCTCCATTAGATTCTACATGATCTCTACTCAAACGACAACTCAAATACTTGATCTGTCTAGAGATAGTTGTCATGTACTAAGCAAATCACCTAATATGAAAATAATTCACTATATAACCAGAAAATTATGATTAATGAATTTTCTAATACACTAAACTTACCAGCAGATAGTGGATCCAAAACTGCTTAGGAAACATTTTCCTGGAGTGATAGTTTCTGGCCTCACTGGAAACCTCACATAGAATCAAGCAGTTCAATATCTTGCTTTTCTGAAGGCAAGACATTATGTTATGTAGCTATTCTTCCTAAACATTCCCTCATGGAGGGAGGAAGTGAATGAGACTCTGGAAGATAACTTTTGAAAGCCCAAGGAGCTCCTGAAATTGAGGATGAGAAGTTTAGAAAGTTCCGAGATTCACAGCCCATCCCTAGGTTCGTAAAAGCACAAGTATTGGACTGCCAGGCTGCTTGTCTGCCTCGAAGCTTGGATGCCCAAGGGCTGCCAGCAAGCCCGCTGAGGGGAAACAACACAATCGGCAAATGGAGTCCTAGTCAGTGTTCCCCTGGGTGAGAAACAGCGGAGTCTGAGATGAATGGCATGAAACACAGTTTCCTTTGTACCCAGATGCTGTTGTTCCCTGTTACAAGTTTCCAGGAAAGAAGAGGAAAGCAGAGCCCGGGATGAGGTTGGAATTGGGTTTGGTTCCAAGTGAGTGAAACTAGGAAGGGGCCAGACCAGCTCCACCTCTCCTGTTTTCCTTCTGTTGGGTCCAGCTCTCTAGCACTGCCCAGCAAAGGGCAAGGCTAGCTCTTCTGATCGCCTGCTCCGGACCAGTTCTGCCATCCAATGAAGGCAGTGATGGGCAAGTAGAGGAGGTTATCTCTACCAAGCCCGTATCACAATTCAGCAAATGAGGGATAGAGACAACTATCCTGCAATCATACTATACGCCAGCCCAATGGCTTGTATCCCAGCCACCAAAGCCAACTGTATAGTGCTGCCTAGTTGAGGGGCTGGTCCCACTCTCTTAAGTGCTGTGGCCAGTGAGAGGCAGGGCCAGTTCTGCACAGCCCTTGGAGATCAATATGGTCCCAAGCAGCAGCCTAGACCATGGGTATCCACTTGGCCTTTGGTGGTAACATGAGCCATAGCCATTGCTACAGACAGACTCCACTGCTGCAGGGCCATGGACCAAACAGGTCTTCATTGACAGCACAGGCTGGAACTTCACCATGGAACTTCATGTAACTCCAAAGAAGAAAAGCATAACTCTAAAAAAATACCAATAATGCACTAAATATAAGTGGCTTAAATACACTAATTAAAAAATGCAGTTTATCTGAGTAGATAAAGTTTGTGACCTAAAAACCTGCTGGGTACAAAAATTCACTTCAGATATAATTATAGAGATTAAAAGTAAAGGATGGTAAAACAAGTATAATGATGACAATCTAAAGTTCAGTTGTAAGATGTTGGATATCTAGTGAACAATAATCTTCAAAAACTTGTGGTGAGGAGATGGAAATGATATCCAGAAGTTGCATAGATTCCAAGGCGTCCAATCAGAAAAAATAACAAACCATGGATAAGTGAGGCTGGAAGCCTGAAGGATGTGATTTAGCTGAATGAATTCCCACCATCTCATATTTTCAAGGACACCCTTTTTGTACATTAAGTGACTTCCTTTTCTTAGCATTTGAGTAACATATATATGAGGGAAAATGGTGCCCTATTCAGCCTCCTTTCCTCAGCCATGCTATGGTCTACCAGGTTTGTCAAGCAAAATCTGTTTATTTCAGGCCATTTGGCTTCAGATGAAGGCGCCTCTTTCCTGAAACTCATCATTGCTATGCTCGATGTTTTTGTGTTAGTATAGACTCAGTACCCAATTTATTACTTGTGTGTTTGGCTCCTTATCTTCCATGGGCAAAGAAACCTCTATATTAACATTACAGAACAAGTTTCTCTCTGCTTTTTCTCCTCGTAAGAATGTGCTGGCCTGGGTTTTGCCTATTGAGACAACGGAAATGATGAACAACTTAGGTCAGGATCAAAAGCAACATAATAGCAACTAGGCTGATTTTTTTCTACTGTCACTGAGTTTTACCAATAGCATCTTTTCTATTTGGAAGGCCAATGAAGAGAAAATATATATATATATATATATATATATATATATATATCCCATAAAAATATCATTGCTCTGCTCTTCTCTGAAGGAAGAACATCCCCAGAAAAATCAAATGTTTCCTTCACTGCCCTGTCACTATGTCCCTTAAATATAATTCATCCTTTCATCTTTCTAAAATAAGTTTGTTGTGCCTGGCTTAAAGATCTTAAGCCCTTTGGAGGTTTGCTAAAGATCTTACCTCCTTTTAGGAGTTCTTAGTTCTGAACTAAATGAACTTTTGACCCATATGCTGGGTCAGATATCACATAAACAAAAGACTCACACCAAGGCAAGGTTTTCAATAGCATGGGCTCTTACCTTTCCAAGCACAGTTGTGTTAGAAGGCTTGGTTCCGGGGAAATGAAAAATGAAGCTACCTGTCATTTCTAGTCATATATACTGTCAATGTCATCTTTGGAGAGATAGGCTTCCAGGCCAGTCTTCAGATCCTTGACCACATTTTTAGCAATAGTAGGCTTGTTATTTGAAAGGAATTTGAGAAGGTCATGAGCCTTGTATGTAGTCTCAAAATTAGTATTGTTCATAAGTCATTAATTCCTTGCTCAATCCCTCATTGTCTTTCCGCTGAACTCTGAAGAACACCCATGATCTTTGAATTGGCATTTTCCCAGAGCAAACTGGTTTTGCTGTCCTTGTGGCAGCTCATGTTTATTTGAAACTTTGTTCTCTGTTTGAACTTCTGCTCCCCAAGCCCTGACAGACTGGCGTACATCTTCTCTTCTTTGAATCTCACTCATCCTGATTCTTTGAAAAGATGTCCCTCTGTATGAGTCACATACTCTTACTTTTCATTTTTTAATAGCACTATCATGTGCCTGTCAAGTAAAAGGATAGGGTCTCTAAGGTTAAGAACCTATTGTCTGTGTATATCTTGGGTTCAGATGTGGATTTTGCATCTTAGAAGCCACGTTTTCTGGATTACAGCTGCGTCCCCAAATACAGCTACAGAGCAGTTGAACTTTCACCTTCACAAGTAAAGAAAAATGTCAGCTTATTTGTGAATATTTTTCAAATGCATGAAGTACAATATTGCCTTGCATATGTTGTGTGTTTATATTTCTACCTGGTTTTATCTTCATCAAGTCTGAAGTCCTGTGTACAGAGTAAAAGCAATCACCTTCCTGTTATATCTTTGAAAGTTGACTCTATTAATGTCACACTTGCATCTGTACTTAAATGAAAAATTCATGTTATAGGAAAAATTTCATGGATAAAAATTTTTATTGTGGGCAACTATTAGTTGTCTCTTAGTAGTTGCCAATGAAACTCCCTATGCTCTCTGGGGCATTTAATAAGAAAGAAAATCCATTAAGTACCTTTTTATCTACCATATATAAGATTTGTATTTAGTTATCTAAGGTGCTCTGCTAGCTAGTTTTATGTCAACTTGACATAAGATAGTCTTTTTTTTCTTTTTAGAAAAGAAATTCTCAATTGAGAAAATGTCTCTACAATATTATCCTGTGAACAAACATTTGGTACATTTCCTTGATTGATATTTGATATGAGAAAGCCAAGCTCACTGTGGGGTGATGCCATGCCTGGGCTGATGGTCCTGGGTCTATAAGACAGCAGTGTAAGCAAAGCATGACTCTCCAAAGGCTTATGCATCAGTTCCTGTCCCAGGTTCCTGCTCTGTTTGATTTTTGACCCTTATTTCCCTCATTGATGTAGAACTACAAACTGAAATAAACCATTCCCTCCCCAAGTTACTTTTGGTCATGGTGTTTTATCACAACAACAGAAACGCTAACTAAGACAGGTGATCATGAATTTCCTGTAGATCTAGTATTTTTTTAATTTCAATAATAATAAGTAAAAACAAATTGTAAGTGTGAATAATAATTTTAAGAATGTTGATAGTGACCTAATTATGGTGATTCACATCTGCATTCCTTACACTTGAAAATCTGGGACAATAGGAACTTGAAGTCAGATGTGAGACTCTGTTTTCTAAAAAGTGAAAAAAATCTTTAATATTGATTTCTATATGTTGAGAATATTCAACCCATCCTCTAGTTATTCTGACATAAAATTAATTTTAGATTTTCTACCACTTATTTTTTGTTTTTTATTTAATTTTATTTTTTTACTTATTCACTTTTCATCCTGCTCACTTCCCCTGTTTTTTCTTTATTTTTATTATTAATTTTATTTATTTGCTTATTTATTCACTTTACATCCCACTCACTGCCCCCTTCCTGGTCACCTCCCCACAGTCTCACATCCCCCTCTCCTTCTCCTCTGAGCAGGTGGAGGTCCCATGGGTATTCCTCCACCCTGGCACTTCAAGTCTCTTCAAGGCTAGGCATTTCCTCTCCCACTGAGTCCAGACAAGGCAGCCTAGCCAGAAGAACATATCCCACATACAGGTAACAGCTTTTGGAATAGTCCCTGCTCCAGTTGCTTGGGACCCAAATGAAGACAAACTGTACATTTGCTCCATATGTGCTGGGAAGCCTAGGTCTAGCCTCTCTGTGTTGTTAGGTTGGTGGTTCAGACTCTAAGAGACCCAAGGGTCCAGGTTAGTTGGTTCTGTTGGTTTTCCTGTGGAGTTCCTATCCACTTTGGGACCCACAATCTTTCATAAGAGTTCTCAAGCTCCATCCATTGCTTGGCTGTACATGTCTGTATTTGTCTTCGTCAGCTGCTGGGTACAGCTTCTCAGAAGATAACTTGCTCCTATCTCTGCAGTTCCTGCGCATGTCATAGTCTCTGATTTTATATTTGTCAGTTGTTCTGTATTTAGGAGGTCTTGTTTCCTTGGTGTCTTCCATTGATTCTGGCACTTCTAGCCTTTGTACCACCTCTTCCACAGAGTACCTTTGTCCCTGAGGGGAAGAAGGTGATGGAGACATATCATACATGGATGAGTGTTTCAAGGCCTCTCACTTTCTGCATAGTTTCTTTTCCTTCCTTCCTTCCTTCCTTCCTTCCTTCCTTCCTTCCTTCCTTCCTTCCTTCCTTCCTTCTTTTCCTCCTTCCTTCCTTCCTTCCTTCTTTTCCTCCTTCCTTCCTTCTTTCCATCCTTCCTTCCTTCCTTGCTTCCTTCCTTCTGTTCTTTCTTTTCTACTTATTCCATTTGTTTACATCTCAAATGATACACCCCTTCCCAGTTACCCATCCACAACCCCCCCATCCCACATCTGCCCTCTCCTACCTCCTCTTTGCCTCTATGAAGGTGCTCCCCATCTCACCCATCCACTGCCACCCTATTGTTCCAGAGTCCCCTTACGATAGGGCATCAAAGCTCCACAGGACCAAGGGCCTCCCCTCCCATTGATGTCAGACAAGGCCATCCTCTGCTCTATATGTATGTGGAGCCATTGATTCCTCCCTGTACACTCCTTGGTTGGTGTTCTAGTCTCTGGGGCACTAGGGGGTCCAGCCAGCCAATGTGGTTCTTTCTATGGGGTTGCAATGCCCCTCTGTTCCTCCAGTCCTTCTGCCAGATCCCCCATTAGGGTCCCCAAGCTCAGTCTTATGGTTGGAACCAAACATCTGTGTCTGCATTGGTCAGATGCTGGCAGAACCTCCCATGGAACAACCACACCAGGTTCCTGTCATCAAGCGTCTCTTGGAAACAGCAGTAGTATCCAAGTTTGGTGTCTACAGACAGGATGAATCCCAACGTCAGATCATCACTGGATGGTCCTTCTTTCAGTCTCTGCTACATTTTTTGTCCGTCTTTCATTTGGACAGAAACATTTCTGGGTTAAAAACTTTGAAATGGGTGGGTGGCCCCATCCCTCGACTGGGGGTCATGTCTATCTACTGGAGGTGGTCTTTACAGGTTCTATCCCCTGTTTGCTGCACACTTCTGCTGAAGTCATCCCTGTTGGGTTCTGGGAGCCTCTCATTTCCATTGTCTGCGACCCTCAACTGGCTTCCTTCCTCATCCCCCACTGCTACATATTTTTATTTGATTTCCTGTCCTCTCCAGTACCTGATCTTAACCCTTTTTTTCCTCCCCATCCTCTCTCTCTCAAATTTCCCCTCCCTCGACCTCCCTTGATCATCCTGTTTCCTGCTCTATGCAGAACTGAAGCATCCAGACCCTGGTCTTCCTTCCTCCTAAGCTCCATATGATCTGTAGGTTGTATCATGTGAACTTTTGGGTTAATGTCCACTTATCAGTGAGTACGTACCATGTGTATTATCTCTGTCTAGGTTACCTCTCTCAGGGTGATATTTTCTAGTTCCATCCATTTGCCTGTGAATTTCATGAAGTCATTGTTTTTAATAGCTAAGTAGTACTCCATTGTGTAAATGTATCACATTTTCTGTATCCATTCCTCTATTGAAGGACATCTTGGTTCTCTCCAGCTTCTGGTTATTATAAATTACACTGCTATGAACATTGTGGAGTATGTGTCCTTGTTATATGTTGGAGCATCTTTGGGTATATCCCCAGTAGTGGTATAGCTGGGTCTTCAGGTAGAACTATTTACAATTTTCTGAGGAACTGCCAGATTGATTTCCAGAATGGTTGTACCAGTTTGTAGTCCCACCAGCAATGGAGGAGTGTTTCTCTTTCTCCACAGAGGATATATATTTTAAAAATTAAAAGTCACTCTTTCTGACCAGATCTGAGATAACTTGGTCATCAAAGTAAACAAAAAAATAGATTAAAAAATAAGAATTCTAGACTCTGTGTGGATAAGGAGATAATATAGTTCTTTTTCCATTGGACAATTTTAGCTTCTTTGTCAAAGATCAAGTGACCATAGATGTGTGGGTTTATTTCTGGGTATTCAATCCTATTTCATTGATCTACCTGCCTGTCTCTGTATAAATATCATATGGTTTTTATCACTATTGCTTTGTAGTACAGCTTGAGGTCAGGGATGGTCACTCCTCAGAAGTTCTTTTATTGTTGAGAATAGTTTTTGATATCCTGAGTGTTTTGTTACTTCAAATGAATTTGAGAATTGTTCTTTCTAATTCTCGGAAGAATTGAGTTGGAATTTTGATGGGGATTGCATTGAAGCTGTAGATTGCTTTCGGCACGATGGTCATTTTTACTATACTAATCCTGCTGAACCATGAGCATAGGAGATCTTTCCATCTTCTAAGCCCTTCTTTGATGTCTTTCTTCAGAGACTTGAAGTTCTTGTTGTACAGATCTTTCACTCATTTGGTTAGAGTCACACCAAGATATTTTACATTGTTTGTGACTATTGTGAAGAATGTCCTTTCCCTAATTTCTTTCTCAGCCCATTCATTCTATGAGTAGAGGAAGGCTACTGATTTGTTTGAGTTAATTTTGTATCCAGCTACTTTGCTGAAGTTGTTTATCAGGTTTAGGTGTTCTCTGGTGGAATTTTTGAGGTCAGTTAAGTATACTATCATATCATCTACAAAAAGTGACATTTGACTTCTTCCTTTCCAATTTGTATCTCTTTGACCTCTTTTTGTTGTCTAATTCCTCTAGCTAGAACTTCAAGTACTATATTGAATAGATAGGGAGAGAGTAGGCAGCTTTGTCTAGTCCCTGATTTTAGTGGAATTGCTTCAAGTTTCTCTTGATTTTGTTTGATGTTTATTATGTTTGGGAATGGACCTTGAATTCCTGATCACCCCAATACTTTTAGCATAAAGAGATGCTGTGTTTTGTCAAAGGCGTTTTCAGCCTCTTATCAGATGATCATGTGGGGTTTTTCTTTGAGTTTGTTTATATAGTGGATTACATTGATAGATTTCTGCACATTGAACCATCCCTCCATCTCTGGGATGAAGCCTACTCTATCATGATGAATAATCGTTTTGATGTGTTCTTGGATTTGGTTTGTGAGAATTTTATTGGGTATTTTTGCATTGGTATTCATAAGGAAAATAGGTTTGAAGTTTTCTTTCTTTGTTGGGAAGTTGTGGTTTAAGTATCAGCATAACTGTGGCTTCATAAAAAGAATTGGGTAGTGCTTCTTCTGTTTCTATTTTGTCTAATAGTTTGAGAAGTATTGGTATTAGTTCATCTTTGAAAGTCTGATAGAATTCTGCTCTAAAACCATTTGGCTCTGGGTTTTTGTTGTTGTTATTGTGTTTGTTGTTGTTGTTTTTTGTTGGAAGACTTCGAATGACTATTTCTATTTCTTTAGGGGTTATGAGACTGTTTAGATGGTTTATCTGATTCTGATCTAACTTTGGTACATGGTATCTATCTAGAAAACCATCTATTCTATCTAGATTTTCCAGTTTTGTTCAGTATAGACTTTTGTAGTAGGATCTGATGATTTTTTAATTTCCTCAGTTTCTGTTGTCATGTCTCCTTTTTCATACCCGATTTTCTTAATTTCAATACTGACTTTATGCCCTCTAGTTAGTGTGGCTAAGGGTTAATCTATCTTGTTGATTTTCTCAAAGAACCAGCTCCTAGTTTTGTTGATTCTTTGTATAGTTCTCTGTTTCTACTTGGTTGATTTCAGCCCTGAGTTTGATTATTTCCTGCTGTATACTCCTCTTGGGTCTATTTGCTTCTTTTTGTTCTAGAACTTTCAGATGTGCTGTTAAGCTGCTAGTGTATGATCTCTCCAACTTCTTTATGGAGGCACTCAGGACTATGAGTTTTTCTCTAAGCACTGCTTTTATTGTGTCCCATAAGTTTGGGTATGTTGTGCCTTCATTTTCATTAAATTCTAAACCATCTTTAATTTCTTCCCCCCTACCCCGCAAAATTCTTCCCTGACCAAGTTATCATTGGGTAGATAGTTGTTCAGCTTTCATGTGTATGTGGTCTTTCTGTTGTTTTTGTTGTTATTGAAGACCAGCCTTAGTTGGTGTTAGTTCAATAGATTACATGGGATTGATTTAATGCTCTTTTATCTGTTGAGGTTTGTTTCGTGTCTGATTATATTGTCGATTTTTGAGAAGGTACCATGAGGTACTGAGAAGAAGGTATATTCTTTTGTTTTAGGGTGAATTGTTCTGCAGATATCTGTTAAATTCATTTAGTTCATGATTTCTGTTACTTTCACTATGTATCTGTTTAGTTTCTGTTTCCATGATCTGTCCATTGGTGAGATTAGGGTGTTAAAATCTCCTACTGTTATTGTGTGAGGTTCAATGTGTGCTTTGAGCTTCAGTAAAGTTTCTTTTACAAATGTGGGTGCCCTTGCATTTGGGGCATAGATGTTCAGAATTGAGAGTTCATCTTGGTGGCTTTTTCCTCTGATGAGTATGTTGTGTCTTTGCTTATTTTTTGATAACTTTTGGTTGAAAGTCTATTTTATTGGATATTAGAGTTGGATACTCCAGCTTGTTTCTTGGGACTATTTGCTTGGAAAATTTTTTAAGTCTTTTACTTTGAGGTAGTATCTGTCTGTGTCACTGAGGTGTGTTTCCTGTATGCAGCAAAATGCTGTTTATGTATTCAGTATGATAACCTATGTCTTTTTATTGGGGAATTGAGTCCATTGATGTTGAGAGATATTAAGGACCAGTGATGGTTTCTTCCTGTTATTTTTGTTATTAGAGGTGAAATTATGCTTGTGTTGTTCTCTTCTTTTGAGTTTGTTGTGAGAAGATTACTTTCTTGCTTTTTCTTGGGTGTAGTTTCCCTGCTTGTGTTGGAGTTTCCATCTATTATCATCTGTAGGGCTGGATTAGTGGAAAGATATTGTTTTAATTTGTTTTGTTCATGGAATAAGTTGGTTTCTATATCTATGGTAATTGAGAATTTTGCTGGGTATAGTAGCCTGGGCTGGCATTTGTGTTCTCTTAGGCTCTATATGACATCTGCCAAGATATTCTTGCCTTTAGAGTCTCTGATGAGAAGTTTGGTGTAATTCTTATATGCTTGCCTTTATATGTTATCTGATCCTTTTCCCTTACAGCTTTTAATATTCTTTTTTGTTCTGTGCATTAGGTGTTTTGATTATTATGTGACAGGAGAAATTTCTTTTCTGATCCAATCTGGTGTTTTGTAGGCTTCTTATATGTTTATGGGCATCTCTTTCTTTAGGTTAGGGAAGTTTGTTGAAGATGTTTTCTGGCTTTTTGAGTTGGGAATCCTCACTGTCTTCTATACCTCTTATCCTTAGGTTTGGTCTTTACGTTGTGTCCTGGATTTCTTGAATGTTTGAGTTAGGAGCTTTTTGCTTTTTGTATTTTCTTTGACTGTTTTGTTAATGTCTTCTATGGTTATCTTCTAAGCTGAGATTCTCTCTTCTATCTCTAGTATTCTGTTGGTGATGTTACCATCTGTGACTCCAGATATCTTTCCTAGGTTTTTCATCTCCAAGCTGGCCTCTCTTTTTGTTTCCTTTAATGCTCTATTTCCATTTTTCAGATCCTGGAGGGTTTGGTCCAATTCCTTCACCTGTTTGATTGTGTTCTCCTGTATTTCTTTATGAGATTTATGTGTTTCCTCTTTACGGGCTTCTACTTGTTTACCTGTGTTCTCCTGTATTTCTTTAAGGGAGTTATTTATGTCCTTTTTAAAGTCCTCTATCATCTTCATGCGATGGGATTTTAAGTCTAAATCATGCTTTGCAGATGTGTTGGGGTATCCAGGGGTGGCTGTCTTGGGAGAACTGGGTTCTGATGTTGCCAAGTAATATTGGTTTCTGTTGCTTATGTTCCTGTGCTTGCTTCTCAACATCTGGTTATCTCTGGTGTTAACTGTCCTTGCTGTCTCTGACTGGAGCCTGTCCTTCCTGTGATCCTGTGATCCTGTGATCCTGTGATCCTGTGATCCTGGATGTGTCAGAACTCCTGGGGGTCAAACAACATCTGGGTCGCAGCTCCCTATCCCTCCTCTCCTCCTAGTCCCACCCCAACAAATTCCTCCACCCATTACACTTCCCTTACTTCTCAGAGAAGCAGGACCCACCCCCACCTCCATACCACACTGTTTTGGGAAACCAAGTTGCAGCAGGACTAAATGCATCCTCTCCCACCAAGGCCTGACTGGGGAGTCTAGCTAGGGGAAGTGAATCCAGTGGCAGGCAACATAGTTGAAGACAGCCCCTACTCCAATTGTTACAGGATCTAAATGAATGCCAAGCTACACATCTGCCACAAGTGTGTAAGGGGCCTAGTTCCAGAGCCTGCATAATCATTGGTTGGCTGTCTAATATCTGTGAGCCCTGATGGTTCCAAGTTAGTTGACTCTGTAGGTCTTCTTGTGGTAACCTTGACCTCTCTGGCTTGCTCAATTCTACTCCCCACTCTTCAACAAGACTTCTTAACTCTGTCTAATATATGGCGATGGGTGTCTGCATCTGTTTCCATAAGCTGCTAGATAAAGCCTCTAAGGAGACAACTATGCTAGGCCCCTGTCTGCAAGCATAGCAGAATATCACTAATAGTGCCAGGAGTTGGTTCTCTCCCATGTAATGGGCCAGTCATCCATTGCCATCCCCCAAATCTCTGTTCAATCTTTATCCCAGCACATATTGCAGACAGGAAAAATCATGGGTTGAAAGTTTTGTGAGTGAGTTGATGTCTCCCTCCCTTCACTGAAAGGCCCCCCTGACTACAGGATGTGACCACTTCAATCTCTATATCTCCCACTGCTAGGAGTCTCAGCTAGGGTTCTCTCTATAGACTCCCATGAACCTACTCCATCCTAGGTCTCCTGGCTAGTTTCAGAGATAACCCTCCCAAATTTCTGTCCTCTCTCCAATCCCTATCCTGCCTTTGCCCTCTCTACACCTGATTCCCATCCCTGTCCCTTTCATCACCCACTTTCCCATTCAATCCCTTCCCTCCTTTCATCTCCAATTCTGTTTTATTTTCCCTTCTAAGTGAGATAAAAGCATCTTTTCTGGGCCCTACTTGTTAGTGTCTTTGAGTCTGTGCATTGTAGTGTGGTTATCCTATACTTTATGGTCAATATCTAATAAGTGAGTACATATAATGCATGTCCTTTGGGATCTAAGTGGTAACCAGGATGATATTTTCTAGTTCAACTCATTTGCCTACCAATTTCATAATGTTCTGATTTTTAATGGCAGAGTGCAATTCTGTTGTGTAGATGTACAGTATTTTGTTTATCCATTCTTTGTTGAGGGACATCTAGGTTTTTTCCAGTTGCTGGCTATTACAATTAAAGAGTCTATTAGAATAACTGAACAAGTATCCTTGTGGTATAATGGAGCATCTTTTGGGTATATGTAGAGGAGTGGTATAGTTGGATCTTGGGGTAGAACTATTCCAAATTTTCTGAAAGCCACTAAATTGATTTCCAAAATGATTGTACCTGTTTGCACTCCAATCAGCAATGGATGAGTGTTTCCCTTGCTCCACATCCTCACCAGTATGTGCTGTTTCTTGAGTTTTTGACCTTAGCCATTCTGACAAGTGTAAGGATCTTCAGAAGAGTTTAGATTTCAGCTTCTCTGATGACTAAAGAAGCTGAACATTTCTTTAAGTGCTTCTTGGCCATTAGAGATTCCACTGTTGAAAATTCTGTTTAGGTCTATACTCCCCTTTTCAGTTGGGTAATTAGACTTTTTGGTGTCTGATTTCCTGAGTTCTTTATAAATTTTTGATATTAGCCTTCTGACAGATGTAGTATTGGTGAAGTTCTTTTCAAAATCTGTAGGCTGATGTTTTGTCCTATTGACAGTGTCCTTTGCCTCGTAGAAGCTTTTTAGTTTCATGAAGTCCTTTTTATTAATTGTTGATCTTAGAGACTGAGATATTGGTGTTATGTTCAGGAAGTTGTCTCCTGTACTAATGTGTTCAAGGCAGTTCCCCTACATTCTCTTCTATTCAATTTATTGTGTCCAGTTTATGTTGATCCACTTAGACTTGAGTTTTGTGTAGGGTGATACATGTGGACATATTTCTATTCCTCTATATGCAGATATCCTGTTAGAAAATGATTTTTGAGATGCTCATAATCCATTTTAAGGATTTGCTTCTTTGTAAAAAAAAATCAAGTGTCCATAGGTGTGTGGGTTTATTTCTGGGTCTTCAATTTGACTCTATTTATCAACCCATCTGTTTTTATGCCAATACCATGCAGGTTTTATTACTATTGCTCTGTAGTACAGCTTGAGATCAGAAATAGTGATTCCTCCAGAATTTCTTTTATTGTTCAGGATTGCTTTAACAATCCTTGGTTTTTTGTTTTTATATATGAAGTTGTGAATATTGCTTTCAAGTTATGCCACAAATTGTGTTGAAATTTTCATGGGAATTGCTTTGAATATGTAGGGGTTTTTGTTGTTGTTGTTAAGATGGACATTTTTACTACATTAATCCTACTGATCCCTGAGCATGGGAGATCTTTCCATATACTAACACCTTGTTCAATTTTTTATTCAGTCTTGAAATTCTTGTCATACAGATCTTTTACTTGCTTGATTAGAGTTGCACAAAGATATTTTATACTATTTGTGGCTACAGTGAAGGGAGTGGTTTCCCTGATTTCTTTCTCAGCTCATTTATTTTACATAAAGGAAGGATCTTAACTTTTTGGAGTTAATTTTTTCTATCCTGCCACTTTGCTGAAGGTGTTTTTCAGCTATAGGAGTTCTCTGGTAGACTTTTTGGTCACTTATGTACATTATCATATGATCAGGAATAAGAGATGCTTTGACTTCTTTCTTTCCAATAGTTATCCCCTTAATCTTCTTTAATTGTCTTATTGTTCAGCTAGAACTTCATGTATGAGGTTGAATAGATATGGAGAGAGTGGGAAGCCTTGTCTTGTCTCTAATTTTAGTGTAATTGCTTTAAGATTTTCTCCATTTAATTTAATGTTGGCTGTTGGTTTGCTGTCTATTACTGTTTTTGTTTGTATGTTTGTTTAGTTTTGCACCTTGTATCCCTGATCTCTCCAAGACTTTAAACATACAGTGTTGTATTTTGTCAAAGTCTTTTAGAGCATCTAATGAGATGATTTGGGTTTTTTTCTTTCAATTTTACATGATGGATTACATTGATGGATTTTCATATATTTTTATACCATTTCTTCATCCCTAGGATGAAGTCTACTTGTTCATAATAAATGACATTTTTGATGTGTTCTTAGATTTGGCTTGTGAATATTTATTGAGTATTTTTGCATCAATGGTGATAAAGGAAATTAGTCTGAAATTCTCTTTTTTTGTTGAGTCTTTAAGTAGTTTAGGTATCAGGGTGACTGCGGCCTCATAGAATGAGTTTGGTAGTGTTCCTTCTGTTTCTAATTTGTGTATTAGTTTAAGGTATTGGTATTATTTCTTTGAAAGTCTGATATAATTCTTCACTAAAACCATTTGGCCTGAGTTTTTTCAGTTGGGAGATTTGTAATGACTGCTTCTATACCCTTAGGAATTATAGGACTATTTAAGCTGTTTACTTGAACTTGATTTAACTTTAGTAAGTGATATCTATCAAGAAAATTGTTCATTTTGCTTAGATTTCCTCAGTGTCTGTTGTTATGGTTCCCTTTTCATTTCTGATTTTGGTTATTTGGATACTATCTCTGCCTTTTAGTTAGTTTGGCTAAGGGTTTATCTATCTTGTTCATTTTCTTAAAGAATACGCTCTTGGTTTTCTTCATTCTTTGTATTGTTTTCCTTGTTTCTAATTGATTGACTTTAGCCCTGTTTGATTATTTCTGGCTATCTACTCCTCTTGGGTGTGCTTGCTTCTTTTTGTTCTTGAGCTTTCAGGTGTACTTTGAAATTGGTAGTATAATAACTCTCTAATTTCTTTATGATGGCACTTAGTGCTATGTACTTTCCTCTGAGCACTGCTTTCATTATGTCCCATAAGTATGGATATGTTGTGCCTTTATTTTCCCTGAATTCTAGACAGTCTTTAGTTTCTTACATTATTTCTTTCAGGACACACTGACAACTCAGTGATCACTGACTAGAAAGTTGTTTAATTTCTGTGAGTTTGTAGGATTTCTATTGTTTCTGTTGTTGAAGTCCAGCTTTAATCCATGATGGTCTGTTAAGATACAAGGCATTACTTCAATTTTCCTGCATCTGCTGAGGCTTGCTGTGTGACTGAGTATATGGTCAATTTTGGAGAATGTTCTGTGAGGTGCTGAAAAGAAAGTATGTTTGTTTGTGTTTGTGTGAAAGGCTCTGTAGATATGTTAGGTCCAAATGATTCATAACTCAGTTAGTTTCATTATTTTTCTGTTTAGTTTCTATCTCAATGACCCAACCAGTGTGAATCGAGTGTTGAAATATCCCACTATAAATGTGAGGTATACAATGTATGATTTAGGCTTTAGTAATATTCAATTTACAAATGTGGGTGCCTTTGCATTTGGACATAGATGTTCAGAATTGAGATTGTATCTTGGTGGATTTTTCCATAGTGAGTATACAGTATCCTACCCCATCTATTTTTTATTAATTTTGGTTGAAAGTCTATTTTATAAGGTATTAGAATAGCTACCTCAGTTTGCTTCTTGGTTTCATTTGCTTGAAAACCTTTTTTCTAGCTCTTTACTCTGAGATAATGTTTATCTTTGTTGCTGTGGTGTTGTTTCTGCTTTGTAGCACAGTGAATGACTCTGGTTTTGCTTCCAATCTGTTAGCCTGTGGTTTTTTTTTTATTGGGGAATTGAGCCCATTGATGTTGAAAGATATTAATAATCAGCCATTGTTAATTCCTGTTATTTTGATCTTTGTGGTGATCCTGTGTGTGCCTTCCTTACCCATTGTGGAATATGCATTATCAAAAGCAATGCACTTCTGTCTTAGGTTGGTAAGGCTCTGTGCAGAAACATACTCGCCCTTGACTTGCCAGCCTGTTAATTTAATAACTCTGTCTGGGGGTCCATTTTCAGTTTCGAGCCATGTACTTTGGCTGCCATCATGTTGATGTTGTTAAAGACAAGCTTTAACACAATGGGCAGGAATAAAAGCATTCCCAGGACAAAAAGGGCTAGCATGATCAAGCTATATATGTCATCCTTGAAGCTTGACCAAAATAGAAATACTGACCTCAGGCCATGGGTAATTTTATCAGCAGTACCTGCTGCATCAACCCTCAGCACAGCAGCATTCTTTAAATTCATAAGCTAGCTACGCAAAGTTAAAACATCCAGGGAGATGTTAGAATTTTGCCATATACACTGCAAGTATCTTTAAACATTTTCATAATTATAATGAATATCACTGTAAATTTTAGGACAGGAGCAAATATGGAGATAATGTGTGGAGTAGAGACTGGAGGAGGGGCCATCCAGAGAGTGCCCCACCTGGAGATCCATCCCAGGTGCAATCACCAAATGCAAACACTGTTGAGAATGTCAGGAAGTGCATGCTGACAGGAGCCTGATATACCTGTCTCCTGAGAGGCTCTGCCAGAGCCTGACATATACAGGCAGATGCTAGCAGTAACTATTGAACTGGCAGGTCCCCAATGGAGGAGTTAGAGAGAAGACTGAAGAAGTTGAAAGGGCTTGTGACCTCATGGAGAGAGCGACAATACCAACCAACCAGGGCTCCCAGGGTCTAAATAGTTAGCCTGGGAACACACATGGGGGGGACCCATGACTCCAGCTGTATATGTAGTGGAGGATGACCTTGTCTGGCATCAGTGGGAGAGAAGGTCCTTGCAAAGTCCTGTGAAGGCTGGATGCCTCAGTGAGGGGGAATTCAAGGGCAGAGAGGTAAGAGTGGGTGGTTGGGAAGGGGAATACCCTCATAGGAATAGGAGAAGGGAAAATGGGATAAGGAGTTTCTGGGGGTGGAGGAGAGAGGAAAGGGGATAACGTCTGAGATGTAGATAAATAAAGTATCCAATAATTAAAAAACAAAACAAAACCAACCAACCAAACAAGCAAAAACAGATAATGGAACTGGCTATCACAGTCAAGCATTTGAGACTTTTTGGAAGCAATTTAATATTACCCATATTACTGGGATTCCTTATAATTGTCAAGGACAAGGAACTGTGGAAGGGGCCCATGAAACTTTAAAACAACATCAGCTCCAAATTCTTAACCCAGAAGGTTAATACATAATAGTAAATAATAATAAAGGAAATACAAGGACAAAGTGTAGAGCAGAGATGGAAAGAAAGGCCATCCAGAGACTGCCCCACCTGGGGATCCATCCCACATACAGACACCAAACCCAGACACTATTATGGATGCCAAGAAGTACTTGCTGACAGGAGCCTGTTATAGCTGTCTCCTGAGAGGCTCTGCCAGAGACTAACAAATACAGAGGTGGATGCTTGCAGCCAACTGTTAGACTTAGCATGGGAACCCAGTTAGAGACAGGACTGAAGTAGCTGAAGGGGTTTGCAACCTCATAGGAAGAACAACAACCAGACCCCCAGAGCTCCTAGGGACTAAATCACCAACAAAAGAGCACATATGAAAGGACCCATGGCTCCAGTCACATATGTAGCAGAGGATGGCATTGTCAGGCATCAATAGAAAGAGAAGCTCTTGGTCTTGTGAAGGCTCAATTATCCAGTGTAGGGGAATGCCAGGGTAGTGAGGTGGGAGGGGGTAGGTGGGAGGGGGAACATCCTCATAGAAGCATGGAGACGGGCCATGGGAGAGGGGAATTCTGGAGGGGAAAGGGGATAATATTTGAAATGTAAATTCACAAAATATCCAAAAAAATAAACATTGGTTTCTATTTCTTAGCACTGAACCCCAAATCTAATCCAGTATAATGCTATCAATTGGTCTGAGTATCTAGGTTCTATTGAAAGATTCTACTTCAAATCTTAAGACATAAATTGAAAACAAAATTAATACAGGGAAATACTGTAGATTTCAATGGTTTTGAAAGCTCTGTACAGAAAGCAACATGATTTGAAAATTGCTCTACAGTCATAAAGAAAATATTTTGGCCACTCTGAGGGATGTTCCAGACACTAATTTGAGACTTATCCTAGCTGCACAATCCTTTCAGGTCAGCAAAAAGGTCACAAAACTGGCCAGAGTTCAGAATGAACATTCATTTGAGATTTGTGAGAAGGATTCAGATCTGGAGCCTCTGTGGACAGACCTTGGACTCTCTGGTCGTAACTCACTCATTATTGATACCATATGATGCTGTGACATCCAATGCTGTAAGGGCAATGCTTACTGCCAACACATAAACCTTTGTCTGGAGCTTTCTGGTTTGGGCTTCTCATATAACAAAGATGTAATTTTGGTTATTTTTATTTTTTTATCCTTCCAAGGATAGGGGTGCCAACCCTCTTTTCAATTTCCAGCTATTTCCAGACCCAAATGTGCAAAATATTTTTTTTAAATTTCAGAAACTATCTCCTTTAAGAATCTAAGATGTTAGGAGTAACCTTTTGGCCCTTAGTTTATCTCCAAAACATTAGTGGTTGAGGGACTTGCCTTAACAAATTACTATAAGAACTCATTCAGAGGACAATCTATTTTGAGGATAGTTACCCTGCTCCATGAGTTCAAATTAAGTTGAATTTGGTTACTAAGGATAAGTGAAGTGCTTACATATCTACCTTGTTGAAATAATGTACTGAATTTAGTTGAAGGAAACAAATACCTCCTGACATGTCCACTTATGTGAGCCCTTAGCTTATTTTTAATGCCAACATTGTGGTTTTGTGTGGTGGGAAGCCTTTGAACTGACCCTTACTTGCTGCTAAGAGTTGTTGCATCTCTGTGAAAGTGCAAATCATTTGTCTGACTCACTTGATTTGGATTAGAAAGGTCTCATCTCTAATTACATCAGTTCAAACACAACCAGGAGATGATGTGGGAAAATGAAAATTGGTCTATAGTAGGAACATCTCAGGGTTAATCATTTGACTACACAGGCTAAGGACCATTATATCTTAATAGTGAGAATAAAGATTTATTGTCTCATGTTTCAGTATATTTTCTAGGATAGCTCTGAAGAGTTTGCTATATGAAAGACTTTAATGGTGTAAACTAATTTACTACTAGTGTCCTTCCTAAGGATGAATAGGACAACATCATGGTCTCTGCTCAATGGCATCAAGGACCAAAGCCTGGGCAGCCTTCTAGACCTTTCCTGTTATATAGCCACCCACAGACTCTTTATTGTATCTTAATGAACACAGAAGTTATTAGTGTATTATGAAAATGTTAGAAAATATAGAGCATATACTCATACTTATCTCACAACTAGAGTAACTGTGGGTGTCTTTCAGAGCCAAGGGCTCCTATTCATGGTACTGCAGCTGTGTAACAAACCACCCCTAGATCAGTGGCATGAAACTACATAAAAGGAAACTTGTATTTAGAGATTGTGCCTTCATCATTTAGGCTGAGCATAGATAATATCTCTAGTTGTGTCTAATAATCCACGCCCAAGGCATTATCTTGGAAGACACATAGCAAATAAACATTTCAGCAGGTATCACCTGGATATTTCTGCTCATGTGTCTGATCACTGAGGGTGACTATTGTCTGGGGCCTCATATGGGCAACTTGTCAGCCTATCTATAAATGGCCTCTGTACATGGGCTAATATGGACATCTTTATAGGACAGAAATCAGCTGGGTAACTGTACAAAAAATTAAAACAACAACAAAACAATCCAGATGGATGAGTGTTGTTACAACCTTAGAAGGCACTTGGCATCTTCTGTTATATTTCCTGTGAGGAATGTCACAAAGTACTGCCCAGACTTACACTATATATTTTCCTTTAGACATACAGGATAAAAAGACAGAAAAGGCTGACTCTGTTTATTCATTAGTTACATACTGAGAAATATTTATGGCATACACAGAGGAAAAAACGAAGAATATTGTCTTATTTTTTAAGAGACCAACAAGGAAACTATAAACACTAGGTGCTGGTGCTTTACTGTAGCAATGTCAAGGAAAGGAGCATCCTTAGGTAAGTAACCAAGGTCAAATTGCTCTTTGTAGGCCCTTATTTGAAGGATAGCAGAAGGTGCATCAGTAGATGCCTCTCTAGATTTCCCTACTAAGCAAGCTGAGAAATGCCTGAGGGTATTACACCTTGAGAGCACAGCTATTAGCCTCTCTCTCCATGTGCTGTTTGGTGAGTGTAGTGGGTAATCTTCACTTTCACATTCACTGGGTTTATTGCCACCGAGGACCTTGAAGATGTTTGTGAGGGTTATCTCAGAGATTAGCAAAAGTAAGAAAGTCAACTCTGAATGGTGGTAATCATTCTTGAAGTGTTGAGGAAGGTAGTAGCTGTATTAGACAAAAATACAGATAAGCAAGAATCAGATAAATTAGAAGCACTAAAGTTCAAAGGGGAAGCTGTTAAGTTGGCCTTGTAAAGTCAGGCGTCAGGCCATTTGTTAGCAAAGTTCCAATAATACAGTTTTTAGTCATCATCACTTTACTAAATAATATCATTCCTTTAAAATATACCATTCAGGTTTTTATCACCACATCATAATAATTATAAGGAACTGCATAATTGTAAACCTTTTAACCCACAAACTGCTCTAGGTTTAACATATGTGAATCATTGTCACATCAGTCAGATCACTTCAAAGTTTGTCAGTGCTGTCTCATCATTTATCTGTTAATTCAGTTCTCACACTGACAGGAAAGAATATCGTTCTGTCTCTTCCAAAGTTCCCAAAATGGTTTATGAAAAGAATAAGTGGACCAATAGATAAAGGGCCAAAAGGATGGAGTCACATACAACAATAGAAGCTGAGAACACTCTGATGGTTAAATCTTGCAAATGAGTGAGCTCTAAGTGGCTACATATGTCTACAAGGCTGCTAAAACATTCTAATGGATCTGAGATCAACATTTGAATTAGTAAACCAAGCAAAGACCAGATCATCCTCAGCAATATGGCTAAATATCATTCAATAGAATGAGGAGATAGAACCAGGGAAATATTCCTAAGCTAAGTATCCATTCTTCCTTGCCCTTGAACAATAGCACTCCTGGTTCTCAAGCTTTTGGACTTGAATAAGGGATCAAGACCATTGATCTTCTCAGCACCTGGACCTCTGTATGAAGGTAAAACAAAGAAGCTATGTGTGTCCTAAGTTATACAATTGCTTATTATACCATGTTGAGCAAAATCTAAATGATATATTTTAGAGTATTAATATTATTTAATGAAATGATTACCAAAATTGTTATTGAAACTTTGCATTTATATATATATATTGGTTCTATTTTTCAAAAAACTTGACAGGAAATTCATACTGAATATAAAATGAGTTACAAAAGAAAGTGCTATCAGTAGGAATGCTAACACTGTTTTAGAGACCAGAGACAGAGAGAAGGCAGGCTTAGAAATATTCAAGGAAATGATGGTGAAGCAAAGGATTAAGGTTTCTGGGAAAAGTGATTTGAAAGGGTCAAACTTTAGATCATTCTTAGAGGTATTTCATGACTTTGAAAACACAAAAGACAGTAGGAAGCCAATCCAAACTGAGAAAGTTACATGACAATTTATCAAGGCATACCAAAGCTGACTCACTGTTGTCCGTAAAGAAGTGAACAGCATTCAAATTACATTCAATAAATTTTATTTTACTTTAAAACATTTTCATTATTTCCTTGAGAATTACATGCAATATATTTTGTTCATATTCACCTCCAACTCCTCCTTATAGTAGCGCCCAGATCCACTCCTACCCTTTTCATGTTGTGTCTCATTAATTTTTATAAACCACTCACTCCAAATTGCCCTGTCCACACACTAATGGGTGAGTGTCCATCCATTGGAGTGCAATCAACCTGTCAGGAGCCAAACCCTTCAGGAAAACTGCCTCTCTCTCTCTCTCTCTCTCTCTCTCTCTCTCTC
>NW_021620638.1:1987527-2004998 GCF_004785775.1 Grammomys surdaster | reverse complement strand
CCCTCTCTCTCTCTCTCTTTCTCTCTCTGTCTCTCTCTGTCTCTCTCATAAATTATCAACTCTCTATACCTCCTGAGGGGTAGGGGTTCAGGAGTTTCTTCCCACTCCATGCTAGATTACTCTCTGGCTTCACATTATGCAAGTCTTGTGCAGGTAGCCATGGCTGTTGTGAAATTGTGCATTCAACAGTCTTGCCATATCCTGAAGACACTGTTTTACATTGGCTTCCCAAACTCAGGTGCTTGCAGTCTTTCTTTCCAATCTTCTGAGACTGACCCTGATCCTTGAGGAAGGATTGTGATTTAGATGTCAGATTTGTAGTTGAGCACTCCACTGACACTTGTTCTGTCTACTTTGAGCACATTTCAGTTTCTTGGTGAACAAGCCATATGCAGTGCAAAGGAACTTTTTTGATGTGATCTGAGGGCTGCTCTAATTTATCGGTAGAGATAAATTTAGAGGCCAGTTTGATAGCCTACTAAATGGATATAGCATTAATAACATATTTACAAAGAAGTAAAAAAAAACTTCAATGTTTTATTGGTTTTCCTAGTTTTGGATTTCTCTACACATTTGTAATTTATAGCAAAATAATTTCTACTATTTTAACAAATTATTAGGGGTCACAGAACAATCATAGCTTTCTTCTTTTCAAGGATGTAGCCATGGGATGGGAAATGCCATTACAGATATGAAGTGAGGCAGAACTGCAAGAATCCCCACTGAGTGGTTACGAAGAATGATGCTAGAGATAGCGTCTATATGCCTAGCAGGGAACAAAATGAACACAATTATTAGAGGAAAAAAAGTGGGAAGAGAGCCTTTTCCTGAAGTCAAATTCCAAGTCAGACCTTACCTAGAAAGAGTCAAAGGGTCTGGACACGGTAGTTATCTAAGGATTTTGAGATGTGGAATATTGGAGGAAACTCTGTACAGAGACTCAGCAGTCGGCAGTGTGACTGGAAGAGTAGCACACAAACATCTATGACTGTAAATGAGACAAACATTGCTCATTCTCACACAATCCCATATGTCATTAACTTACTGGGAAACACTGGTTTTCTAAACCCACATTTAAAAGGGTAAAACAAAGCAAAACAAAACCCCGCTAATCCTAAATCTTATTAGCTCCAGTATTTTTGAATGAGTATTTTCCCCTTTAGTAACATATGTTACTTTCTTTATCTTAAAGGGTTGTTTTATTCAGAAAAATTAGCTGACAAATGCAGCTGAAAGAGGAGTGCATGACAGGGGTCCTAGAGATTCAGGGAAAAACAAACTTGTCTCAAGAAAGGATTATGAAGAGGTCCCAACTGAGCTGGAAGACCATGCCCTGCAGGGAGGCAGATGGCAGATTCTAGTCCTTTTGGAACCTAGCTATGGAGGTTATTATTGTGTACTGTAAAAGACTCTAGCCATCCATCATGGTTGGTTGACATTATTTATTAAGTTGAATCAAGTACAGAAAAGAAATGTTCTTTATGATAGGCCAGATTCCATGAGCAGAAACTCCTTGGAGTGTTAAAAAGAGAATACACCCCAGTGTAAAAGATTTTTCCAGAGGCTTCTTTCATTTCACTTTCCACCCCTCCCTAAGTCATTTGCCAAAGAAATTCCTGGATACTGAAATGGCCCCAGCTGTGCTCATAAGAAAACATCAGGGAAAAATTAATCATCTTTTCACTGACATTTTTCTAAAGTTGTGTATAGAGTTCAGGGCAGGTGCTAACAAGCACCTTTGCAGTACTTAAAAATGCTCCCCTTCCTGTGTCTGAAAGCTTTCTAGAGAACTAATTATCTGAAGGAGATTAGAGTTAACTTTCACCTGTATTGATGTTGGACAAAACAGTCATTAGTTATCTGTGAGGTTGTGATGAATATGGAAGAGGTTGCTTCAACTCCACCCAGCAGCTTTTTGGTAGACTATTCTGTGATCCTCAAGCCCTGCGAGATTTCTGGACTATCCTCCCTAACTAGCCACACCAACCTGCAGTTGTCCTTCAGCCAGAAAGTCTAGGCTTTCCCTGATTTGTGCAGCTTTGAAAGGAGTAGTAACTGATATCCTTTATTTCATCAGTATTTGAAGACATCTCCAACTCTATACTGTGTGTTAAAACATCTAGGAATGCAGACATGGCTATAAGGCCTTTAATTCAATAGGGAATATTTATCTCTTAAAAATGTAAAGAAGGCAGGACAATAAATGCTGTGATTAGTACGTGGCTATGAATGTTGCCCAGGAAATGAGATGTGAGATGTTCTATTTTTTACTCTATCTATCTATCTATCTATCTATCTATCTATCTATCTATCTATCTATCCATCATCTATCTACGTTTGTTGAGATTTTGATGGTGAATGAGCCAAAAGTCTTATACATGCTAGGAAAGTGCTCTACCACTAAGTTATATCCCAAACTAGAATTAAACAGACCCATTTGCCACTGGCACCACTTCTCTGGAACCCAGTAATCAACTACAGTGTCTTAGCATATCTAGAAGCTAAAGGCACACATATATAGGTACACATATATTCTTTAAATTTCACAAACTTATAATCTAAGTGTTTTTATTACATAAACACAACAACTTGGAATTGATGATTTTTCCCAAAGGCTATCAATTTCAGCCAGCTTAATGACAACCAGAAGATTCTGTCCATGAGATCCAAATTCCTTAAGGAAAACTCCCCTTCTTAAGTTCATTCTTCAAGGCAACCAACTCTAATTGTTGTCTAGCTGGTTACTGATCACGTTATTCTTGGTGCTCTTCTTTGTGAGATCAAAAAAGTTAATGTCTAAGCATATCCTGAGCTTTGTCATCAATAGTAACCAAGGCTTTCCCCTCAGTGCTTCAGCCTATTCACTAAATCATTGATTGTCAAAGACAGAAATGCTTGGTTGCAAGCCATTCCCTCCGGTTGACTTGAACTCCATTCACATCACCCAGGTTTCAGACTTACAATTTCAAAACAGACTCAATCAGTACTTATAATCTGCTGTATGTTTTTACAAATAGTCATAGCAATTATAGAAAAACACCTATGTTGTTATAAAGAATTTATATTTATGTAGGAAACAAAGACTATAAACATTTATCAATATATGACATTCACTATGAAAGTTGAAAGATGAAAGACACTCATGAATATGTGCCTTTCATGTAGGGAGTGTGAGAGTCAAAATGCTTGTTATTCAGTTAAATAATTCAACTGCCCCAGAAGAACCTATCTGCCTTCTCCTGGTTTACAACTCCAGGCTTGGCTCTCTGTCTGTCCTTGGCTCTAGAATTTTGCAGTTGAAACCCTTACAGTTTCAAACATACAGACTTACCACCACCACCACCACCACCACCACCACCACCACCACCACCACCACTTCCACCACCTCCACCACCACCTCCACCTTCATCATCATCTTGGTGTCCACACAGCTGAGCACCATGTGGTACATAACAATCGTAAGATCTAATTCTCACATTTTGCCCTGAGAGCTGAGATTTATAATACTAATAAAGATTTCAGCAGAATGTGGAGAATAAACAGCTCAGAAAAACTCAGATTAAGAGGTTGTTCCAAAGTCCCTGCTCACCACCCTGTGGGTCATGGATCAAAATAAAAGTATTTGTGAGCTAATATTACAGAGTCTTCCAGGGTGAGCTTGTTTTGGAATCAGCAACAATCCTTTCATAACAACATATTATTTTGAAAATTCTCTTTTGGGGCAATAATCTTTATATGATTTTTTAAAAATATCAGACACATCTGTTAATAAGACATAAACAAGGAAGGGAGGGAGAGAGTCTGAACGCAGATATTGAGTACCTCAGCGTCTGACATTTACTTTCAGCCAATTTTAAAATATTAACGGAGCTCTGTTTCAAGAAATGCTCAGAAAGTCCTTGAGGGAATCACATCAGGATCAGGACACCCACAAAGGAAGATTAGCATGGCATACATACCACCAGGGAGAAGCAGAAATGGTGGTGCACCCTTAGCCCTGAGCAGTTCTACCACTTGACCTATCACAGTTACGCTCAATGAGAAATATGGCCAGTGACTCAGACGTAGAAATGACCCCTGTGCAGTTGAGGCAGGTCAAGGTCATTTCTGAATCAGAACATACTGCTCTGCTCCACTGCAAAGTATTTGTTTTTACTGATAGATTGAATAAGATCCTCCCATACCTTTTTTCCAATAATGATTCATCAAATACTGAGTCTTTCTCTCAGACACTACAGGTTCTACTTCATTGTCTCCATAATGCTTTTAACAGTCTGATTATTAAAGTTCTGTACACCTATTAGGGAACATTTGGAAAATAACAAAAAGAAACCATTACCAGAGGCTCCAGATATTAATAGTTTCATTTACTTTCCAGTCTCATCCATAATTATGTAACTGAGGCCATAGGCATTGTTGTCAGTCAGTTCTAGTCCTTTGCTCTAGAGAAACATTCCATACTCACTTCTCTTCCTGCAACTGCTATCTCTTTGCTCTGTCTTCCAGTCCAATCTAGGCATCAAGCATACCAAACCGTGTTCATGTTGCAATCCAGCAACCATGGCTCAGTACTGAGATAACCTTACCCTGCAGTAGTTGTTGAGATCATGGAGCACTATGCTTATCTTTGCATAACCTCTTCACTTGGCCTTCGGGACACTACCACACATTTGCTTGGGCTCCAATCTACTTGATTGTCTCTTGCTTTTAGCTGGAGACTTTAGCTTCAACTAACAACTGCTACATAATTTGCTACACACATTCAAAATTAAGGTTATTCTAAATTATTAAGAATTTCAAGATAGTGAATGGAGATCATTTAACTAGTCTAGGCTCTACTGAGCATAAGGTTTTCTGCAGCTGCACAACTCATAAGCTTGTGAGCTAAGCCCTGTTTCATCCTTAGAATACTTCCGTGTTTTTACTTAGTGCTCAGTTATAAATTATCTTATACAATCCAGTTGAGACCAGATCCTGTATACACCAACACACACTGTTTTAATCCTTAATACTCCCTTTACTCCCAAGTTCAACTCTTCAACTTCCTGTTAACTGTGAGCACTGGGTGTACAACATGCTCTAAAGAAATGTCCAAATTGGGACTCTCATTCCCAATCCTTACTACAGTTAGACCAGATCCATTATTCAAGTTGTTCCACTAAAGACAATTAAAAACATATTTCTTAGTATATTTCTTCTGATTTACCAAATACATGCATGCTGCATAAGATATAAAAGAAAATTCTGCCTTTAAATTATTTCCCAAATTTGACTGGTCAAATCCTCCAACCATCTGAAACTCTGAATTCTGTTTCTTCCCTCTCCCTATACTGTAGTACAGTCTTAGATCTCTTGGCTTCCTCTATGCTAGTGACAGGCAATTGTTCACACAGATATAAGGTGTGTGGCTTTTTTTTTTATAATTTACTTTTTCTCAAATCGTAATTCATTCACACAGGGGTTATAAACACAGAAAGACAGGATGTGGGGAAGGGAATGACACTGGAGTGTGGGTGATCGGGGGAATACAGATATCATCAGAACCAGGTTTTGGCTGGGTGAAGGTTCAGGGGACAAGTCACTATGACTCTGCCTATGACTCGTTTGTCCTTATCTAAGTTGGTATTGTCTGCCCAGGCTACCTATTTACAAGGTCTATGACTACTCAGGCTGGTAAATTTCCACAAAAGCTGCCTGTTTACATTAGCTTATAGCCATCTGTTTCGATGTTTTTCCACTGAGACCCAAGACTTGGTGTTAGTATATATGTATGACATGCCTATTGCTGATTTTAGGCCTATGGCTGATTTTAGGGCTTCAGTTAAATACAGCTCATAGTAGCTATTTCCAAATGGAAAATTTGAAAGCTTTGAAATAAATCCTATCTCATCTATGCTTTCCATCTCTGAAAGCGCCTCTAAGAGAGCCCAGGAAGCCCGAGAAATTTACAACTTGGCTTCCCATCAATACCAGCAGTTTCTTCATCAACCATAGTAGCATTTTTAAAAACTGTTTTTCAAATATTTCCTTGTACGCATAAGTCTCTCTGACTAAAATACTCCCTTCTAGAGATGTGAGTTACTTGCTTTATTAATTCTATAAAGCTTCAATTTACAAGCACCCCCCAAGAGAGCCTTCTGTACTGAAATACACCCCATCCATTTTGTCTGGTGAACCTGACTACTTCTTTTACTCCAGAAGTAACGACCATTTCCTGAAAATGAATGACACCGTACCAATCATCATTGTAAATTCGTTAGAACTGGCAGGAATCCATAAAACATCATATTGTTTCTAAGTCTCCAGTCTCTTCTGAGCTTCCATGAAATGCTATACACAGAAGGTAGGATCTGTCTCCCTGTCCAGGAACATAAGAGGCAGCGAGTGATGTAGATATATCCTTAGAGAGCATGAGTGTGACTTGCAAAAATACAGAAAAGAGTAGGTCTCAAAACATACAGAAGAATAATGAATACATCCTATCTTCTTACTGTTTTCCACTGTGCACTGATGTCTGTATGTGCATATAGATAAGTGTATATGCATAAAATACGATAGCTAGAATCTCTTCTTTTGCCTACTGTCACATCACTAGTTTGTAGACTAGCCACTAGAAGACAATATTCAACAAATATTTAATGAGTGAACATTAAATACTATAACCATAACTTCTCATCTTATTCTTTGCATTCAAAAAGTAGCTTTTGTCACTGAAGTACTTTATTAGAGAGTTGTAGTCTCCTTTCTACCGTTGTGGTTAAACAATAAGACCAAAAGCAACTTGTGGAGGAAAGGGCTTATGCTTCCAATCAGAATCCACCCTGGAAGAAGCCAGAGTAGAAATTCAAGGAAGAGGCAAGAGCCATAGAGGTATGCTGCTTACTGGGTTGCTCAGATTCCTCTTTCTTTCTTTGTGAAAGACTCCTTTTATTTTCACTCTGTTAGACACTAGAAAGATTGCACAATGAATGGTGATAGCCAGGCCACAGGTGGGACTTTACCACCCCTAAGTACAAAAGAGGAAAGCAGAAGACATGATATATCAGACAGGGAAAGGCCATCTTCATTGTGTAAACATACTCAAATCAGTTGTTTGCCAAATACTAAAGCCCCCTTTTCATTTTTAAACCTTTTCAATTGTAAATTATTCATTCCTGAAGGAAAGCTATGGAAGAAAATATATAACTCTCCATTTAATGATATTAAATTCCTAATATCTATTATCATAACTTGATCCTTATACATTTTATACATGTATCAACTTATCACACCATAAACAAGAATTTCTGGAAAGAAGCTGTACTTATAATGCCTGACTGATAAAACTGTAGTGATGTGGAGAGGTTGGGAAGTTGTAGACCCAGAGGATAAGTACCTTATCCAGGGCTACCTTTAGTCCCTAGGTAGCCATTTCTTGCTTACCTCTGTGTCTGCACTAACACCTTGTGACTAATAGATAAAATCTCCTCTGCATCTATTAACTTAGCAGACCACAGACTTCTCCAAGCTAAGAATGTCATCAGATAACATTTTGGGCATATAGAAAAGCCTCATCTTGCTGTAACTACTTCTCTGATGTACCACCAATATATTTTTAACTTGCCCTGTTTTATTAGGGTTTTTGTTGTTGTTGTTGCTGTTGTTGTTGTTGTTCTGTAAAGCTATAAGCCTTCATAGAACTGCTTTCACATTGGAACATGGAATTTGGAGTAACCTAAATCTGTGTTCTCAAGTCATGGTAACTAAAAATATCCTCGGGATAAACTGTCTCTATTCTCTTTAAGATGATAGCTTTGTTTTTATATTGATAACATTTTACCTTATATGTGCATATAAAATTATTTTTCGATTAAAAATTCTTCCAAATACATTTAAAAAACATATTTTATAGGAAGTTAAACTCCATAAAATGCAATATATTATATCTACAAAAGTATATATTTCTTACACAAGCTTATACTGTTAATAGAAAGTTCAGAAAACAACTGTGCGCAAAATAAGAAAATGTGAATTTAAAAAAAATCAAGCCATTGTCGATATTTTGGTTTATAATACTCTAGGTACTTTTGTACACATTTACATAAACCAATACATTTATATATTATTATAGATTGTCTTCTCATTGCTATTTAATAGTCTAGGTTGCTTTTTAAATATTTATGAATATTTACAATGCATTTTCTAAGAACAAGTCATCTTTAGTACTGAGTTAAAGGAAAATAATTCTGCTTGTTAGGACATATTACTGTGTAATTTGATTTTAGGTTGGTGTGCTGATAATTTTTATTACTGTCTTTTTATATTATAAAACATCACTACAGCGGTAATTCTTCCTTTTATTAGGTATAAAACACATATCCATAACAATTTCATTTGTCTTTTATATCCTGTGGTTTATATACATCATTTATTAGAATTAGTTCACAGGGGTTTTTTTTTATGGACTTTCAAGATTTTCATGTAAGGTAACTGCTGGTTTTATGATATCTGTTTATTGAATGTTTCTCTCTGCTTTCTGACTGTTTTTCAGTATTTTCTGCTGAGAGCTTTCTTTCATCTTATCCTTTGACCTTTCATTTATCACATCTTTTATTAACATAATAATGAATTTAAGAATAAGTAAGAAGGCTACATGATCAAAATAGGCTCTCAATTTCACTATGCCTAAATTTTACAGATATAAATGTCAGCAAAGTTGACATAACTGCTTTGAAATGCTGATTCTGAATTTTTTTTTTTTACCACACACAGATTATACCATATTGTGTGGACCACACTTCAGCATCCTTGTATGACAGACAAAAGATTTAATATTTTTGATGAAACACACTTTCCAGCAAATAAATACCATTTGGACATAATCACAGTATACTTACTTGTAAGTTATATTTATAATCAAGTTCTTTTTATAAAGTTCCAAATGTTCACTATTTAAATACTGTTTATCTCAATTTCATTCTTAGCTAACACATAATATTAGCATATGCTTAAAGAACTTTGTTATAGGCAATGCATATGGATCACTGTTTTCCAGTAGCATTTTTATGGCTTAAAAATATTGGGCCAGTGTTGCTTATGTCTCACTAGATCATCTTTATTTTTGACCCAAAATATGACTGATGCAGCCTACCCATTGCACTCTGAACAGAAAAGTCACATTGTACAAGGAACATTCTTTTCAAGTTGAGGCTTCTGTTTAGGAAGATCATCAGAGCATTGCTCACTGGGGATCTGTCAGCGATCATGAAATGAAGTACCCTAGGGACACTGTAGTGTTGAGTGTCATGGAAAACACAACAGAATGGGGATCAGGTGCTACCCGATATTTCACAAGCATGTATCCTAGATCATAAAGGTAGCTTGGTCACAGGACATACAGACACAGAGGCAAAACCAATAAGTTAAACATTACTACAGTGGTAATTCTTCCTTTTATTAGGTAAAAAACACACATCCATAACAATTTCACTTGTCTTTTACATGCTGTGGTTTATTCTTCCAAACTTTGTAGCTAAAGAACCATGACTCTGATACAGGCTTCCCAGAGGACAGCATCACTTGTGAGCCATCTGTTTGTTTCATATTCAGACTCCTGGGTTCCTGGGTCTCATGACATAAGTACTTAAGGTTACAAAGAACAAGGAAGAGAGAAGAAAGGAGATGGTACATGTAATAAACTCCCCAGGTGATTCTTGATTCTGCTACTGTCCAGGGGTCCTAATCAGGTTCATTTTTTCCTTGTGGTTAAAGAATTAGAAGGCAGGAAAAATCTGAGACAAAGGATGCAGCAACAGATAAAAAACTCTGCCATCAGGTGAAAAAACACATGTACACACACATAAACACACACACATACACACAGAGAGAGGAGGGGGGAGAGAACATACAAACTAGAAACTCCCTCTCTGCAGAGCATAGGGACTGAAATCTGTTTTACCCCTGGAGGTCTGGGTGGGTGGGGTCCTAAGTGTATTTGGTTGCATAGGATGGGTCCCTTCCCCCTCATTTTAGGTTGTTAAGCTTAAACAGAGAAAGGGGAGCTGATAGCCCACACCTTCTAGTATGCAGATTTAGAGCTGGTCAATTTAAATCAATAGTTCTCAACCTGTAGATCATCATCCCATTGGAGGTTGAATGATCCTTTCACACTGGTTGCCTAAGACCATCATAAAACACAGATATTTAAATTATGAATCACAACAGTAGCAAAATTTCAGTTATGAAGCAACAATGACAATGATTTTATGACTGGAGATCACTGAATAAAGAACCATATTAAAGTATCACAGCATTAGAAAGATTGGGAACAACTGACTTAGACAAATAAGGGCGAGCTTAGAGGCTCTCATCTCCCTGTAAATGTGTTCATAACCAACATTGAACATATCTATTCTCCCTGTTCTTTCTCTAGTTTTCAACAACTTGTTTTTCCATCCCAGTGCGCCTTCTGATGAATCTTTCTTTCATAGACTTCTAACAAATAACTTGCACTTTTATTTGGCAACTATGTCTGCCAGACTGAATATGAGTCCAGTGCCATGTGTGAGATAATTCCCCTCAAGTTGTTGGTCAGGATGATGTCATAGACCACCAAAATAATACTGGCTATTGCTCTTGATTTCCCACCATAGCTGGATGGTAAGACCATGTGGATAAATATACCACATATTTTGGTCATCGGACTTGGAAAAATCAAATTGATACTGAAGCTTCCTCTCTGCTAACTAGCTTTCATAGTAGCAGAACGCATTTTACAGGATGTTTGGGTAGAAGTGTCATAGTCTTACTGAGATGTGAATGTTATGAGCGACAATAATGACTGGTGTAGAAGGGTATGCTCATGGGTAGAATAGAGGAATGAGGCAACCAATCACTTTCTGATTGGATTTCAGTTGCCTACCACTATGAATCTTGTTAAGAACCTGTGGCTAAAGAGCTCATGTGTCCTAAGGACAAACCTACTACTATTATTTTTCTGAATGGGCTTAGTATCAAACTACCTTCATATATTTTTATACCCATAGTGTACTGAAGTTCTCAGTCTGCATCAGAGAAGTGTCTTTGTGCATTGGATAATGGTTAATACAAAAATTCACAAATGGTCAAAGGGAAGAGAATAAGTATCTCTGGAGTGCTCTTTCATAAATGAAGCATCTGTATCCACAACCCCTGACTCTACAGCTCAGGGACAATAGTGGAAGAGGAGGAGGAAAGAGTATAAGAGATAGAAGTTGAGGAGAACTTTAGCAAAACAATGTCTTCTGGATATCACAAGACTACTGATCTTATGAACCAACAAAAGCCATGTGTGCTTCACAGGGTCAAGCCAATCAAGATTCAAGTGAGATGGGTCCATAAGTTCCTACAACGAACTGAGAAGCTATGGAGAGTTGATGACTTCTCGGAGAAGGAAAGTCAGGTTTCTTTAAGGTTGACCATGTTGCAATGGATGGTTCCATACCCACATATGTATAAATAAAAACTAACTGGATTCAATGGGTTACTTTAAGAAAATGTAAAGGATGCTAATTTGGGAAGTAAATGTGGAAGGAGATGCAGGAGATGTCAGAGGAAAGGAATGTGTGAATATGATTGAAATATATTGTATGCAAATAAAAATTCTAAAAAGAATGTTTTAAAAATTAAAGTTATTTATTTTTTTCTTCTATTACTAGGAGCTTCCAATCAGAGTTATGGAAAAGCATCTTTCATGGTTTGACATGATTTGACAGTATATTGTCTCTGCATTGGGCTGAGGCATCTTGAGAATTGTGACCTCCTTCTATTTGCTCCTTTTCTTGTCAGGAACTCCAAGCCCAGGGCTACAATGCCCTGAGAACAGGGCACTGTATAAGTGTTAGCTTAAACATTTATACAATGAACAATACAGACAAATAAGAAAGCTGAAGTGTCCTTACTGCACAACACCTGTACTCTTTCATTGTTTGGATGCAGGTGGTTTGGGACTTGGGCCTTTATTTTTTAACTTTTATACCACTTCATTTGATTAAGGCAACCAAACAAGACTGACAAGATAGCTTTCTTTCATCAGATTTAAAAACTTTAATTTCTTATCTGAGGGATATTATCCTTCTTCAAGCTGAATTATTAATAACATTTATTACTGTGCTGTTATTTTCTGCATCCAAGTTATAAACAACAGTTCCAGACAGGGCCTGTTATTTATTTATGACATGTAACTCCCCTGTACTAAAGTTATTTTCTCAACTGAACTATGAAGTCCTCAAGACAGACATCATCTATCATGCATGCCTCTTTCATAATCTCTTAATTTACCTTTGTTCACTAAATACTAGGAAAAGTTCTGTCAGCCAAGATAGTGGTAGCAGGAAGCTGGTCCTGATTCAAAATGTTTAGGATCGGATTGCTACTCCCTATGGTGGGCTCAGTTGAGTTGAGGTTTTCAAACACTCAGAGCATACATAGAACATTTTCTCACAAACAAAATCTGAAAAACAATAGTCACCTTTGCATTGCTGTAACCAAATCCGTAAGCTAGCAACACTGGCTGAGGTTTATTTTAGCACACTCTTTCACAGAGGTTGATTTTTGTTTGTTTGATCATATGTGCCTGAGCAGGTCTTCATAGCAGGAGGAGAGAGGCAGTGCAGAGCTGTTCACTTTATGACTGATCTAGAAACAGAATGGGCAACAGAAAGCAGCCAGGAACAGTATGCATGTTCCCAGTGATCTGTCTCCTCTTGCTAGGCCAACCTCTTCAAACTTTCAGAACCTTCCAAAATTGGGCCACCAATTGAGGACAGCTCTTCATCTCATGAGATGGGGGTGCAAGTGTGTGTGAATGGGCTGGTGATGGTGGCTTCAAATTCAAACTATTACAACCATAGAAGTATTTTAAGAAAATTAAACAAATAGTATGCATAGACTGCTTAATGTATTATTTAGCATAGTGACTAAATAATTAAGAATGATTAAAGATACATTAAGGGATTATTTAAAGTTTTCTGGAATACTATTTATTACTCTTATTCATAAGTATTAAATAGATGAATAGAAGGGTGAAAGAAATAGCAAAGTCATAAAGCTTATCAATGTATTCATTACTATACAGTTTTCTATCACAAGAAATACTGAATTTTGCATGACTTAGATATTAGAAATTTACTTTCTCGGCTGGGAAGAGGTGACACACACCTTTAATCTAAGCACTTAGGAAGAAGAGACAGGCAGATCTCTAAGTTCAAGGCCAACAGCGTCAATTACATGATCCCTAAGGTTACAAAAAGAAACTAATAGAACTAATAAGAAACTAATAGAAAGAAACTAAGAGAGAGAGAGAGAGAGAGAGAGAGAGAGAGAGAGAGAGAGAGAACTTTGCTTTCTCATAATTCTGGAGGCCAAATAAACATTCAAGTGTTTTGAAGGTTGGTTTCGTTTGTGGGTCTTCCCTCTGTTTAAGTTATTATTCCCTGGTGTCCTTTTTTTCCTATGCCTATCTCTTAACCTCCTTTTCCTGTAAGGACACTAATTATATATTGCATTAATTATTTCATTAAATTCCTATTATATTAGCTTAGAGTTAGTAACTTCTTTGAAACACTATCTTGAAATACATCATTTTTTAGGTCATAGGAATTACTACTGATTTGAATTTGTATTCAGGGGTCGGGTGCAGCTTGATCAATAAGAATCAGAAATAGGCATCCCAGATATTATCAACAATATGTCATGGAAAATTAGAGAACTACCTTCACTTTATGAGGTTTAGATGAGATGCACTCTTTGGGGGGGGGTCTGGTGTGTTTAATAAACTATTGTGTGGGTCCTGGTTTCCCTGATAATGGTATGTCCCTAGAGTGTCAATTCTCTATGATAAGCTTATGGGGTGGTTCTCTATCTACTTCCAGGAAGGAGTCATCTATCTGACTATGGTTGGTGGTGATTGGTAGATAGTATAGTTCTGGGTCCAAATGGGGGGAAGAGAGATGCTGTAAAATTCTACCTCAAAACAGGGTTGTAAAGTGGAGTCATTTAGGGCAAAGAATTGCCTGAAAAAACAGTTTCATGTAACAGGCAATGATTTAGAATAGGATATAACCTGATCTCAATAGATGCCACAGGGAAATTTGTTTAAAATAAAGGCTGCCATCTGACATCCAGCATGGTGCTCACAGAGCAGGTTGCTGGGACAGAGCTGCTTGTCTCAGGAGCAGCTGCTAGTGTGTAAATGTGAGCAAATTTTTATCTTGTAAGTCACTGAAACTTGAAAAGATTGTTTCATGCCATACAGGGCACTTGGTAGGATAGCCTCACACCAGCAGACTCTTGTGCAAGCATAGCACTTTCCTTACAACAGCCATAGAAACCCAATGTGCCAAGGGGACAGTGCTAACACATTCATTGGGAATAAAAAACTTACCTCAGTATTTTTGCTGTTTTCAACATTTTCGTGTACAAACATGTTGGCTTCCTTTATGGTGGAAATTTCTCCTGGATTTAAATGATTAATATTTTGATAACTGGAGTGGCAATTTTGGTATTCCTGTGTTTGTAGAGTGTGACAATAATTATAGAATACTAGAGCTGTCTGCCTTCCTATGGCAAACTGGAAGACTTTCAGCAACAGTTCTCTGCTCACAAAAGGATCAGGTTCACTGAAGCATGCTAGACTGATAATGGATTCAATTAGAATCTCTTCTCCCTCATCCTGCTATTTCTCAGTTACTAAGTGGGATTGATGAATGAGTCAGGCTATTTGTAGTAGGTGGATTTGAGGTGTAGAAAAGAAGACTGATCGGGCAGCTGGAGCAAAGGCACAGAAAGATATTTGAGAACAGAACCTACCGAAGGTTATAGCATGCAGTAGATGAATGGGTATGGACATCATCATTAGTTGCAGGGTCTGTCTCTACATCCAGACCGACCTCCAGATTAGAAGTCAAGAACAACTCATAACACAACAGGTAAAACCTTTACATTTTATGAGTCATGAGTATACATGTTCACAGTTGGTTAACAAAACACTTTCTTTAATAAACACACAGCACTGGGTAGCAGTTAGAAAGGCAGATGTTGCAAGTAGACAGTTTTATGCTGCACTCTGTTCAATTTCAGGACATCGGTTAACCTGGGGCAGCCCCAGTTGCCTCTTCTGAGTGATAATCATCATAATCAGCTTTACAGGGAGATCAGTACAAGCAGGTGTCTACAAAAGTCTCAAGAATGTGTCCAAACAAAGCTAGAGAAATACTTTTAAAATGGATATCACCAGCTCTCAGAGATGAAAGCTTAGTCATAATGTCTTTATAGAGAGTTGATCACAAGCATCCTTCTTCATCCTATAACAGTGGAGACATTACGTATTAAGCATGTGCCAAGACCAATCTCCAAAAGACTATGGCATCTCAAAGGCTGCTGTGGACTCAACAGAGACTTTACTGTCATGTCTTAGCTCATGTCTTGTCACAAACAGGATGGAGATCTAACAGTTTACAGGTGTCAGAGGTGACCACAGCAGATACAACTGTGACACATGGAAGAAAGAGAATGTGCCTGGCTAAATTCTCCTGAGGATTCTAGAAGGTCAGACCCTGAGGTGACTATGAACATTTGGGACAACCTGATGAAACCAGGGCCTTAGCATCAGTGTCCAGGGCATTTCCCTGTAGAAATGCTATTTTTCTTTCCTTTATTTAACTACAACTTTACTCTTTTATATTTGAGAGCTGAAATCTCCACCATCCTTGAACTAATCCTGGGGCACTTAGACTGACAGGCAGGACTTTGAATAAAGGGAAATCTGGAGGAAATGAAAAAGATGACTATTAAACCATCATTCAATTTTTTCTTTAAAAAAATACTCCCTGTTAATTTCAGATAGAGCAGGGATTGATCTTGAAAATTATATGGCTGTACTGTAAAGATGCGGTCAAGGCATTATATTGGAAATGAAAACTGCAAATATTTGTCACTTTTTCTACAAAATTACATGAGCATAGTCTTGAATGAGCATTAAGCACTGATCTTTGAAAAATATTTTTCATTTTAAGATATGTCCAGAAAAGCCAATGTTAATAAAATATATTAGATAAATATGATATTGGCTGTAATCTCTACATTTGTAGTAGACAAGTTAAATTATCATGTTTGCATCACTGGAATATATGACTGCCCTAGTAACAACAAATGTATTTGTGTATTTTTGCCCTGGTAAAATGATCATATTAGATGACAACTTTTATGAATTAGAAAATGTCCAGACAATGAGCTTGGGTTAGCAGCTGAATCACTAAACGTTGACTAACTAGGACATGAAATCAAAGAAAACTGAACTGCCAACAGCAAAAACAACTAGAAAATGTGAGTGCCAAGGACAGAAGAAAAGGAGGTTCTGAAAGGGGATGGCCACGCAGAAGGAAACAGTGTCCAGGAGACTTCTTGGACGCTTTCTTGTGGCCCTGAGAAGGTAGTCAGGACTGCTAAGTTTTTCTGTCTGCTTATAGCTATTAAGGACCTCACATAATTTTGCTTGTTTGACTGTTAAAATAACAAGGGAGGTTGGATCCATGGGTCAATCTGCCTCAGACATAGATTCTAGGGAAGAACACTGTGTACATGCCAGGATACAGGCAGGTAACAGCAGTATTTGAAAGATGTGGCTGGAGGCAATTGATAATATTAGCTCCATTAAGAATTCATAGTGCTCAGGTTAATGCAGGCAGAATTCTGAGCTTTGGAAGAAAAATTATCAGAAGTAGAAATATATACACATATTGGATGTGCAAGACAGGTGATCTCACTGTTGGAGAGTACTATCTACACTAGTGAATGAAGGCTTGAACAAAATATTCTACCATCATTAATAGTGGAATGACTGAGTGAGCTGAACAGAAAGGAATTCACCATATGTACTTTGAATGAAAGAGTCCCTTTAAAATGTACAGTAATGACTTTCCTCTGCATAGCAATCTGTACACCTCTCCCTGCCTTCAGAGAGGGGAAAGTTTGAGGGCCCCAACTAAAGAGATGAACATGAGAACTTTGCTTTCAGGTAGAATCATGAAACATTCAAGAATGTGAAATAATTTCAGTAAGAAGGGGAGGAAACCCAGGGAGCAAAGGCAGGAAAAGACAAGTTCAAATGCCAAAGGCTATTATAGCCAAGCCAGATCAGATGGGAGAACCTCAAGTAGGAGTCAGGAATAGTGGTGAGATAAAGGGTCAGGACAAGCCAGAGACCATTGCCTGCAGGTGTACACTGTCAGTCAGGTGGTTTGGGGTTTCTGGGCTTAGCTTGTTTCTAATCATAGGCTAGGTGTCTAAAGGGACCATCCCAGAGATCTAGCAGAGTTTCCATCAGGGTAGCAGAATTTTGTATCACTCTAGGTTCTGGTTAATTCACCAAGATATCCAAGATTTTCTGGAAGATGTGAAAAGATGTGTGTGTGTGTGTGTGTGTGTGTGTGTGTGTGTGTGTGTGTGTGTGTGTG